>NC_092244.1:16321381-16416381 GCF_036320965.1 Panulirus ornatus | reverse complement strand
TATCTGAGTGTCCTGACATGTATATCCTCTCCATATTATGCCTTCATTTTCCTCGGGTTTTTTGACATCGCCTAATAAACTACGCCTCTTTGATCTCGGTCCCCTCCCCTTCTTCTACCTCAGGTAGTCATCAACTGACCCTCTTTGTAGACTATACAAAGCCTTCGAGGACACTGCTCTAATCTCGCGACGTGGAATTTGGCATCCCGTTTTACGTTCCTAGAGAAGCTGTTCACTTACCTATATAATCTCTACGTATATTTATGATATCCAGGGTGGCGGGTTTTTTTTTTTTTTTTTTCCTTTATTGAATCTTTATCCTTCCAGTCCACTGATGGAAGATGGTGCATGTGTAATGATATCTGTTTAAGTTTGTGACTGAATCACCTTCTTCAGATCTGTTGTAAGTTTTCTCTTTATATGTACTTGTCTCTCTCTCTCTCTCTCTCTGTCTCTCTCTCTCTCTCTCTCTCTCTCTCTCTCTCTCTCTCTCTGGATAATCTTTATACCTTTGAGTTTCTCAGCCTTTGCCTTGTTTTCTCGCTCTTCATAAGCAGTATACCAGAGATTTCACGTGTTCTAAAGTTTATTCGCTTATTTACTCTATCCAAACTTATATGTATATATATATATATATATATATATATATATATATATATATATATATATATATATATATATATATATATTATCTCTCGTAGGAGAACCTTAATTAATCGACCCCTTCCCGACATTGCTGAGGAATTGTGGTCGAATCAAATTACTGGCCACCTCTTCAAAGCTTCATATCATCTACTTCAGTGACTTGTCCTTTTCAGTTGCTCCTCCTATGCCTTCAAGCGTTTAACTCCGATGCTATGCCCCTTTTCTATTTCACCGTATGTAATTACCTATTTGTACTGTAAGGGGAGGGAGTGTGTGTGTGTGTGTGTGTGTGTGTGTGTGTGTGTGTGTGTGTTCGCTATTTATGTGTTACGGTGAGAGCGTCTTTTTACCTTGTGCCTTGTGTAAATGTACCATGTCTCTGCTCGTATGTGTATACGTACACACCCCATTCTAAGCCAAGTACCCATTTATCGACGAGCCCCAATGGGAGGATGAAGAGCTGGGTTGGTTGTGGGCTGCGCCGAGGAGCCAACCCCTAAGATTTATGGATGCTGTCTGCATACAGGCAAGGAAAGATGAAGTCAAAGAGGGAGAAAGAACAGAGAGAGTGAATGGGGATTGGAAATACTGGAAGTGGATGTGAGCGCAAGGGAGAAGATAAAGGAGAGGTAGAGAGGAAAATAAAGGTGATGGAAAGAAGTTTAACGAGTGATAAGTGGATAAAGGAAGAGAGGAAGGGAAAGCGAAAGAGAGAAAGGGAAAAAAGAGAGAAAAGTGGGAGAAGAGAGAGGGACTAACGAATCAGTTGGCTTGGCTGTTACCAGTGCCCAGCGAATGCATGGATGAGTGGGGTCATGGCTTGTTTACATTGCGACCCAGCTGCGAGTGCGTCACTAGCGAGCGAACGTTCTCGTCAGCGCGCTGCTTGGGCCGGGCCCCTCCACCCACACACCTGTTTGGTGCTGTTTCCTCTATTGTTTGGCGCTCTGACACCAGTTTAGCACCGCTTCGTGAGTTGTTCAAGTTCTGAAAACTCCCCTGTAATGTTAAGTTCATGGTTTACGATTTCCGAAATTGGTTCAATGGTATTTGAATTACTTTATTCGGTTGTAATTCATATATTCTTCAGGGTTTCAATATCTCCGAACTGTTCCGCAGCTGCTCAGGGTTCGAACAGTTGAATTTCATGTACGTTTTAGCTCGGCGTTGCTGGTCTGTATTTGGTTCAGGCCAATGTTTGAGTCACCGTTTGGCTTCACCGATGAACAGTTCGAATCAGTGATTTGAAACACTGTTTGACTACAATTCCATATATTGTTCAGATCGATGACTCGAAACAAACCTGAGCCATTGTTCACTTTGAACCATTGTTTGAAGCAATATTTGATTACAGTTCCATGCATCGTTCGGAGCGATGACTGAAGCACCCCTAGGCCAGTGTTTCATGGAGAGCTTCAGATAGAAAATGGGAACGCAAGTTGCTACAGTGGGGTATAGAAAATGACCAGACATTTTGATCTATCACTGAATCACTGCTGACCTGATCCTTAAGGCAACAAAATGTCAGGTTTCCATACGGGAAATGTTTGTGTTGCTTTGGGTTTTTATTATGTCTTTGTGGTTGAGTCTTTGTTATTTTGTTTGTCAGACACCCACTCAGCGGCTGTTGATAGACATTTGAGGCTTTTGTTTTTTGTCAACTTGATGACAACTAGATATCAAAATAAGTGGCCATTCAAGGCTACTGTAGTTATTTCCGTGTAACGTAACGAGTTACAAAGTTTCATGATATATTCAAAGGAAGTTCATGAATTGGGTGAAGAGCTAACGTAAAGGTTCGCGCGCGCACACACACACACACACACATGCGGTCCCCAGGTTCGAGTGCTGGGCCCGGCAGTCGACCCACAAAAGGGCCAGCTGTTCATCATTCCCACATGGGTGGTTGATAATGGGTATCTGACTTAGGCTGAGGTGTGTGTGTGTGTGTGTGTGTGTGTGTGTGTGTGTGTGTGTGTGTGTGTTCGGCCATTTCCTGTTTGGGCGAGGTAGCGTAAAGAACAGATGATAACCTTGGAGAGGAAAGAATCATTTGCTTGGCTCCGTACGTTTTTTCCTTCTTTTGGAAAATACTATAAAGGGGTAAGTTTTCCAGCCTTCTGCTCATATATATATATATATATATATATATATATTGTCCAAAACATACAATCACATGTTTACCAAATGGCGTCCTAGCTTCGTCTCTTCGATGTATATCAACTGACTGTTATATTTCTCTCTTGTGTCTCCCCTGATGATGTGATTATTACACGAAAGTGCACTTGGGAACTTTTCGTGTTTCATTTTCCCCGTGGACTCATAGGAATATCTTGATCACGCACAAAATTGTGATCCTTTCCAATATATATATATATATATATATATATATATATATATATATATATATATATATATATATATATATGCCCGGACCCATACTTGCAAATATGATTTATGAATATTTCTCTTTTTTCCATGAAGTGCTTAGACTACATATGTGTTCTGCATGTATGAAAGATGAACACGACTTTTATAGCCTCCGCTTATTCATAAATGAAACCGTGCCAGTGTTTTTATACATATCTTAGTACGACCACATCAATTACTCCTGTTTATATGTATAGCTCAGCTCACACAGTACACTCGTGTGAAGTAATGGTTGAGGTTGTGAATTAATCATTAGGTGCGAAAAAGTGAGAGAGAGAGAGAGAGAGAGAGAGAGAGAGAGAGAGAGAGAGAGAGAGAGAGAGAGAGAGAGAGATGATTATGTGAAAGTGGATATCTGACATGGTGTTTGGCAGTCTAATGTATGTTGAGTGATAAAGATAGAGAAAATAGGAAGATGATAAAGAAAACAGTGGGATGAAGCTAGAGAAAATAGGAAGATGAAAAAGAAAACAGAGGATGACACATTTATTACCGGGGCCATTTTTACTGTCTGATCGCTATGATTACTTTCATTTTTCTTGTTTGTTGTTGAACTGTAGTTACTATGTTGTTTACTGGTTTATAGTGATGTTTACCGTGTTTGCTCTGCATAGGATGATCATCATTACTTCGATTTTTTTTTCTTTGTTTGACGTTTTCCTAACGTGTCCTGAGTGTATTTTCCGATCGTAATTTCTATGCTATGTTGGCGATTATCGTTCATCCCATGGCCCGTGGACGCCCATCAAACCTGTCGTGGATCCTCTTGCTGTGTTTATAGTGATCGTATCTTTGTTGTGATGACTTTGTGTAAGTGATCCACAAAGTAACTGCTGATTTTACTTTGACCTTTATAGTTTGTCTTCGCTTCCGATCACGTGTTCTGTTTGCTTGTACACACACACACACAAACCCGTGTGTGTGTGTATATATATATATATATATATATATATATATATATATATATATATATATATATATATATTATCCCTGGGGATAGGGGAGAAAGAATACTTCCCACGTATTCCCTGCGTGTCGTAGAAGGCGACTAAAAGGGGAGGGAGTGGGTGGCTGGAAATCCTCCCCTCTCGTTTTTTTTTAATTTTCCAAAAGAAGGAACAGAGAAGGGGGCCAGGTGAGGATTTTCCCTCTAAGGCCCAGTCCTCTGTTCTTAACGCTACCTCGCAAATGCGGGAAATGGCGAATAGTATGAAAAAAAAAAAAAATATATGTAGGTTTGCGGCAGGGGTGTGTGATGTCTCCATGGTTGTTTAATTTGTTTATGGATGGGGTTGTTAGGGAGGTAAATGCAAGAGTTTTGGAAAGAGGGGCAAGTATGAAGTCTGTTGGGGATGAGAGAGCTTGGGAAGTGAGTCAGTTGTTGTTCGCTGATGATACAGCGCTGGTGGCTGATTCATGTGAGAAACTGCAGAAGCTGGTGACTGAGTTTGGTAAAGTGTGTGGAAGAAGAAAGTTAAGAGTAAATGTGAATAAGAGCAAGGTTATTAGGTACAGTAGGGTTGAGGGTCAAGTCAATTGGGAGGTGAGTTTGAATGGAGAAAAACTGGAGGAAGTGAAGTGTTTTAGATATCTGGGAGTGGATCTGGCAGCGGATGGAACCATGGAAGCGGAAGTGGATCATAGGGTGGGGGAGGGGGCGAAAATTCTGGGAGCCTTGAAGAATGTGTGGAAGTCGAGAACATTATCTCGGAAAGCAAAAATGGGTATGTTTGAAGGAATAGTGGTTCCAACAATGTTGTATGGTTGCGAGGCGTGGGCTATGGATAGAGTTGTGCGCAGGAGGATGGATGTGCTGGAAATGAGATGTTTGAGGACAATGTGTGGTGTGAGGTGGTTTGATCGAGTGAGTAACGTAAGGGTAAGAGAGATGTGTGGAAATAAAAAGAGCGTGGTTGAGAGAGCAGAAGAGGGTGTTTTGAAGTGGTTTGGGCACATGGAGAGAATGAGTGAGGAAAGATTGACCAAGAGGATATATGTGTCGGAGGTGGAGGGAACGAGGAGAAGAGGGAGACCAAATTGGAGGTGGAAAGATGGAGTGAAAAAGATTTTGTGTGATCGGGGCCTGAACATGCAGGAGGGTGAAAGGAGGGCAAGGAATAGAGTGAATTGGAGCGATGTGGTATACCGGGGTTGACGTGCTGTCAGTGGATTGAATCAAGGCATGTGAAGCGTCTGGGGTAAACCATGGAAAGCTGTGTAGGTATGTATATTTCCGTGTGTGGATGTATGTATATACATGTGTATGGGGGGGGGTTGGGCCATTTCTTTCGTCTGTTTCCTTGCGCTACCTCGCAAACGCGGGAGACAGCGACAAAGTATAAAAAAAAAAAAAAAAAAAAAAAAAAAAATATATATATATATATATATATATATATATATATATATATATATATATATATATATCATGATTTTTGTATCTTTACTTGACTTCCGGTTATATTTCATGACCGTAAAGCATATATGACTCATATATTTTATATTTTTCTATTCTGTTTCCCATAAGTTTTATTCACTTTGTTTTCGTTGCCTGTTTCACTGCTTGCTCTGTGTGTTCCTCTGCCGTTGAGCTCCATGTACATGTTCAGCTGTTAGCATTTTGAGCACTAGGATACGTCTCTTGAGCACCATGACGGTACCACCCTTGAACACGACGGTACGATCCTTGAAAACGACGGTGCAATCCTTAAACATGAAGGTGCGACCCTTGAACACGACGATGCTACTCTTGAACACGACGGTACAGCCCTCAGACACGACGTTACGACCCTTGAACTTGACGGTACAACCCTTGAACACGACGCTACGACCCTTGGACACGACGTTACTTCCCTTGAACAAGGCGGTACTACCCTTGAACACGACGCTACGACCCTTGAATACGACGCTACGACCATTGAACACGACGCTACGACCCTTGGACACGACGGTACGACCCTTAAACAAGACGCTACGACCCTTGAACACGACGGTACGATCCTTTGACACGACGGTACGACACTTGTCCAAGACGATACGACCCTTGAACGACCCTTGGGTATAGATGGTTAGGCCTTTGACGTGTCCCTTATATGTGAGGTCAGTGACCAGACATATCTTACCCTAGGGTTGTGTATTGTCGTGCTCAAAGGGTCGTAGTATCGTCGTCGCTCCCAAGGGTCGTAACGTCGTGTTCAGTGGTCGTACCGTCGTGTTCAAGGATAGTACCGTTGTGCTCAAGGGTCGTAGCGTCGTGTTCAAGGGTCGTACCGTCGTGCTCAAGGGTTGTACCGTCATGTTCAAGGGTCGTACAGTCGTGCTCAAGGGTCGTACCGTCGTGATCAAAGGTCGTACCGTCGTGCTAAAGGGTCGTACCGTCGTGCTCAAGGGTCGTACCGTCGTGCTCAAAGGTCGTACCGTCGTGTTCGAGGGTCGTACCGTCGTGTCCAAGGGTCGCACCGTCGTGTCCAAGGGTCATGACGTCGTGCTCAGGGGTCGTATTGGCGTGTCCAAGGGTCGCACCGTCGTGTTCAACGTCGTACCGTCGTGTACAAGGGTTGTACCGTCGTGCTCCAAGGTCGTACCGTCGTGTTCAAGGGTCGTAGTGTCGTGCTTAAGGGTCGTACCGTCGTGTCCAAAGGTCGTACCGTCGTGCTCAAGGGTCATACCGTCGTGCTCAAGGGTCGTACCATCGTGTTCAAGGGTCATACCGTGGTGTTCGAGGGTCGTACCGTCGTGCTCAAGGGTCGTACCGTCGTGTCCAAAGGTCGTACCGTCGTGCTCAAGGGTCATACCATCGTGTTCAAGGGTCATACCGTCGTGTTCAAGGGTCGTAGTGTCGTGCTCAAGGGTCGTACCGTCGTGTCCAAGGGTCGTACCGTCGTGCTCAAGGGTCATACCGTCGTGTTCAAGGGTCGTACCATCGTGTTCAAGGGTCATACCGTCGTGTTCGAGGGTCGTACCGTCGTGCTCAAGGGTCGTACCGTCGTGTTCGAGGGTCGTAGTGTCGTGCTCAAGGGTTTTCACACTGTCGTTGCTAAATGGGTTTCCGCGAGTTCTTCTTGTTGGTGAGGTAGTGGCCCTCCAGCCCCCACCATTATTATCACAGGGTCGGGATGAGAGCAGAGTCACGGTGACGGTACCAGAAAACCAGTAGGGGTGAGCTTTTACGTCCCTGATTACACACACACACACACACACACACACACTGTAAAAAAAAAAAGAAAAAGGTCATAATGAAAGTGAAAGGCAGGAAGGAGGGATTGCGTGAACCTTGACCAGACTCCAAAGTCGGTCTGATACGTACGTGGTTGATGAAATTCAAGTGCGAGTAGATGTAACGTAATGAGGATAAGTCACTGCGGGAAAGAATACGACCTCCATCTGTTATGTAGCAGGAAAATAAGCTTGAGGAGTCTGTGTGTTATAGACATACTTTGGGGTCGACTTCGTCCCTCACTTGTTGACAGAGTCCCATCTTTAGGAGAAGAGTCAAGGCCACTAACTGTCTGCTAGTAAAGAGCAGAATTGCACTCAAGTTCATGGATGATGTATAGGAAGCTGTTCACATCATACATGAGGCGAAAGCTATAATCTGCTGCTCTAGTTTGGTCACGGGTCATGAAGAACCTCAAAGAGCGTATCGAGAAGGTCCAGAGGAGAGCAACAAAGATTGTACAGGGAAGGCTAAAAACTTTGAAAGATTGCTCACCTTGAAGGAGAGAAGAGTATAGGGTGACCTGATCACAACCCTTTAAGTTTTTAAAACAGATTGACGTAGACAGTGAACAGTTCTTTGGGAGATGTAGGGATAGAGCAACCAATGGACATGAAATGAAGTTGAGTGAAAGTGATACGAAGAAGTACTTGTGTAGTACAAGAGCGATGGACGATTGGAATGAAATGAAAGAGGTCATGGTAACTGCAGAGAACCGACTGAAAATTTAGAACTTGTGTGACAGTAGAGAAAGTTCGTGAGATCGTGCCCCCCCCCCCCCCGTGTAAAACTCCCTCCCCGTACAGTACTGTAGTTAATTACGAATAGGTAATTGCATAGAAGACAAATATTCAATTACGAAGAGGTAATTAGATAGTTGAAAGTGGCAGGCAACTACTGTCTGCCAGCGAGATACTATTGCCTGGGTGTCGGAAAGGTTAGACACGGCTACACAGTTAGCCAGCACTGCAGTGGCTGTCAAGTTCCCTCCCCTAACCCCAGGCTGCTCTCATTTCTTTCTGCCACACATGCTGGCATTCAGTCCACAAACACACGCCCTCCCCATCTTACATACAAAACTCGACAACACGTAACTCTTTATCATTTACATTTTCCAGCGGTGAGCGCTGCACGTTGGCCCAGCCTAATGGTAAAAATCTTGTTATAGGTCAGTAAAGTGTAAAAGATGGGGAACCTTACAAGGGTAGAACTCTCTCCCCCATCCTGTGCAAACAGGTAGCAAGAACGGGTTCTACGGCACTCTAACCTTGGCAAGAAAACGGGAAATGGGAGCTTGAGTCATAGACCAGTGAGCAACAGTCTCTCTTGTTTTCTAACGAGGTTAGAAAACGGACGATGGAAGCTCAAGCATCACCAACGGTCGAACGTGATCTGTGGTTTCTAACCAATCTGGGAAAACGGTGAGGGATTTCGCCTATAGATTATTAAAAAAAAAAGAATGTAACTCACTGAAATGAAACTAAGCTGTTCAACAACAGAAACAGTTGAACTTGCGGTGGAACGAACCTAGAAAGAAAGTTACGAGATCAAATACGGCAAAAAGTGTTATAAATAAGAGGATTCGATCTGTGCTCGTGAATTTGGAAGGGCGGAAAAGTATCCATAAGCCATGAGGGTGCATGGACGAAGGAGGAAGAAAGACGGAAGGAGACCAAAAAGAAAACAAATTGGAGTCTTTAAATTCTAGAAAAAAAATGCATGCGATGAAAAAGGAGAGGAAAAGCAATTTAAGATACAGGAACGGCATAGACATACTGCTGCTGTAGATGACATTAGATGTGTAACCGGAGATTTCGGGATAATCAACAGAAAAGGAGTCTTAAGAAGAAGAAGAAGAAGCTAGATTAATTGACTAATTCAGAAATAATCAACAGAGGAAGGGAGGAAGGAAAAGACTTAATCGACTGATTTTCGAAATGATCAACGGAAACAGAGAAGGAGGAGGAAGGAGAGGAGGAGGAGGAGGGGGGGGGGGGAAGGAGGAGGAGGAGGAGGCGGATGCAAGACTTAATTTGACTCGTCTCTGTGAGAGATGATCTACCGCAGATGATTGCCATCATCGTCACCACCACCACTGTGAGCTCGTACACAGACGCCACTTCTACGCAGGAGATACTGCGTCAACAAAGATTTCACGAAGATATCTTTTGATGGATCCGTTTCCAGCGTTTGACGACCATACGTGCATGAGGTTCTGTGGCATATGTCTCTGTTGACATTGATAGTTAATTCAGATACAAATATGAGAAATGAAAGATGTAAAAAGAAACTGATACATGCAATAAACTGGCTTGATATGGAAAGGGAGATATTCAACAGATGCTGAATGAAATGGAGACTCAGACAGATGGAATATTAAAAAAGAAAAAAAAAGATAGCCGTGGAATACGTGTGGGAGTTGTCGATGTCATAGTGGTAGGAGAGACAACATTGACGTAAACAGCTGGGTGGAGAGATGATGAAAGAAATGGTAGGGATATTTTGAACAGCGATCACAAGAGGATGTTTACAGGCAAGCAGTGCTCACTAGCATATGTATATTTATACATACATGTATATATATATATATCTTTCTTTCAAACTATTCGCCATTTCCCGCGTTAGCGAGGTAGCGTTAAGAACAGAAGACTGGGCCTTGGAGGGAATATCCTCACCTGGCCCCCTTCTCTGTTCCTTGTTTTGGAAAATTAAAAAAAAACGAGAGGGGAAGATTTCCAGCCCCCCGCTCCCTCCCCTTTTAGTCGCCTTCTGCGACACGCAGGGAATACGTGGGAAGTATTCTTTCTCCCCTATCCCCATATATATATATATATATATATATATATATATATATATATATATATATATATATATATATATAGGGTTTATCCTCTAGCTTAAGACAGAAACTTAGAACATTTGTGAAATCCATGTTTTATACAACGTTGTTTTTAAGTTCCCAATTTTTTTTGTCATTATTATTATTATTATTGGATCCGATTGACGGTGAATCAACCTTGATGGGCTTCAGGGCAACAGTTGGGGTGTTGTTGTTTTATTAAGGATGGTTTGCCCAGTGGAGTGTGTGTGTGTGTGTGTGTGTGTGTGTGTGTGTGTGTCAGAGAGAGAGAAAGAGAGATTAATGAGTACAAATAGATGGATATTGGGAAAGGCAACGTCAAAATGAAGCAGTATATAGACTGGTGGGTGGAAGGCAAGACAGTGTCTGAGTGAAATAGATACGAAACCCCTTTTGGTGTCGAGAAGATATCAGTTAGGGAAGGCATGGTCGCGTTTTCAATTTTCTTTAACTAGTGGATTTCCAGTCCTGTGAACCAGCGCTCAGTGAGCTAGTGAGGCAAATGGCTACCGTAGTCTGGGGTGTCCGTATCGTAACAGCACTAACGATGCTTCACTGATCAGACGATTGTTCGCCTCTCAAATCACCAGTCATCCCCGAGACCGTAAGAGTGATTAATTACACGATTAATTACCCTGCGAACCGTAAATTAGGTTCTGGATCTAAAAGATCAATTAAGTAGATTGTTATTTAGCCGAGGGGATGAGCAATTATTTTCGTTGGGAGTAATTATAGAATTATTCATCTGGGAGGATTAAATGCAGCTACATGTGAGGAATCTAAATCATCATATTGTTAGAAGGGTGAATGACTTTGTACTGGACTCTGATGTATTGATTATTAGAGATGGATTGTCAGAGAGGAAGGTTTCATGAAATTGTTTTCCTTAGAGTTTTCTTATTATTTTTTTTTTTTTCTTTTGGCCCAATTACGCTTAAGTGTGAAACGTCCACTTGTTGGATCATGAAGCACAGTTTGGTAAACCCGTATATATATATATATATATATATATATATATATATATATATATATATATATATATATATACACACACACACGCACACGTCCTGCCACCTTTGTGTGACGCAGGTTAACCCCATATGTTTCTTCAATTCTGCCCAGTTTCTTAATTTCTGTTTACGTGAGCAATCGCTTGATTGACAGAAAAATCAGATAGATTTCCAGAAAGCCTGATTGAAAATGGGAAATCACTCGATTATGGTCATATCTGGACGAGGTAGTAGCACCTTCGATATTCTGGGGTTTTTTATGTATTGTCCTGAAGATTTTTTTGATATTCCCATGCCTTGTCATGTGTTTGAAGAGAAGATTTCGAAATCTTTGCGTGAGTATGACCATTTTCTGGTCATGAGAATATTACTGGCAGATAGCTAATGTCTTGAAGGTCGAAAATGATTTTTTTTTCTTGCCATAAGAGGTCTCATTAAGGCCATATCTATAAAGTTTCTGTTTCATTATCTCTTTCATTGAGCTAACTTTCGTAGTGATTATCGAATACTCGTTTTAAAACTTTTTTTTTATCACAGTTTGCCTTACCGTTTGGAGAACAGAACAGAGCTGCTGCGGGCAGATAGGTGGCGCCAAAGGCCGTAACATTAAGAACAGTTTTAATGCTGTTACATCACTTCTGTGAACATGTTTTACAGAGGGATCATCGTTACAGCTCTGACTGTGGCATTTTGAGTCACAGTGTTCTTCGAACTCTTGGAGATGAGCCTTTCAGGGTTCAGCTCTAACGAGGTCAAAGGTTAAGACCATGTACTTTTTCCTGTAGCTCCTGGCTTACGGGAGATTCAATGGCTAAACTCGAATAGGATCTGGTCACTTGTAAGATGGCCATTTAACAATTATGACCTCCCCTAGGAGATGAAAAGAACCAGGAGGTCATAGGCCAAGGTGAATGAATCAACTGTTGTGGGGAAAAGTGTCATAGCAGAATGAATTATGGCTATATACACACATACCTCTCGTGCTTAGACCTCGTTGATGGGTTTGCCTTGAGGAGCAAGGAAGTGCTTCGGGCCAGCTGCTGTTATCGTGCGTTCGTATCCGCCGCGTAGCGCACGATTGCGTGGTTCGTGGTTAACGAGCTTCTCAGATGGGGAGTTTTAGGTGGAGTGACCCCCGTCGGGAGGTTTAAGGTCAAGGTCACGTGGTCGTGTTACGTTTTCTTGTGACTCTCCCGTCTTCGTAATGAGCAAAGGGACATGGAATAATTCTGGCAGAAGGTAGTCATTCACTTTAGATTATTTCTCTCAGTAGTTAACCTTGAGGATAGGAAAAGTTCAGTGACTCAAGATGAACTTAAAACACTTTTCTCAGGAGTTCTAAACCTTAAATCTACGTCACGTAAACCCAGGAAACTTTAAATATAATTCTTCACTCAAAGTTCTTGTCTCCTTTTTTTTTTTTTTGTGGTGTGACTTTGTAAGATGTTAAAGGGCGGAAAGGTTACACGCTTAAAGGCTCTGTCTGAACACCACGACAGTTGTAACTCCGGAGGTCGGCCTTCGCCCGCTCAGACATATAGGTCGCGCCAGCGTTGAGCTCTTGCAGTTTCGATTCTTGTACGCACTGACGAGGGTTTGCGATGAAACTCGAAGAAAGAAAAGACAAAGCATTTTGAACATAGAGTGATTGTAGAGAACTTGTACTGAATATATTTCGCTTGTAGAGAATTATAAACTCATTTTGAATGTTGGGCAACTGTAGCGAATGTCCGTGGAATTCCACTCTGAGCGCTTCGTATGCGTTACCTATATTGTACATTCACGGTGAACTTACAGCACTGAAGTGGACATGGTACACTTAACAGTCGGTCTCGACTATGAAGTTGTCAGTCGAGTTACTTCGAAGGTGTAAGTTGCAGGTCGTCAGTGATGGGAGCGATGACAGTACACACTCGCATTTCGGCTTCGGCTGCTAACATTTCTTTAAAACTCCTGGATATACTAATGGTTTCACTTTGTCTGATAGTGATAAAGGCATTTCTCTCATATTTTTTCAAAGAAAAATGATAATTATAGTAATAAAGTTTTTCTTTTCAGAAATAGATTAATAAATACAAATTAAGTAGAAAATCATTTGATATGCGTCTTTTCATTCATTTGTACGATGAGTCTGGATAACGGTACCTTTGGAAAACAAACGGATCATTACCGTTGTCCTTCTTCAACGGACATCACAACGCTCGCAAACGGCATTGGCCTTCCTTCCCGCCGCTTCTCCTGTTCCCGCTCTTACTGTTGTGTATATCTTGTGTATTATTACCATTTGATTTACTAATCCTCATACATGGGACGCCTAACGTTTGACACTCATGAAGCGTCTTAATTTTATGATATACCTCATCAAATGATGCTATATGTGCTGATGGTTACCACTGAATCATTAACGATGGATTGATTATTAAGTAAATGAGGGCCAGAGGATTATGATTATATATATTCTTAACACTGAATCATTCTTCTGTCGGTAATAACATGTACTTTATGGCGTAGATATTATCATTCTGATTAAAAAGTACTCTAAGACTATGTATGGTTGAGGTATCGTAAGATTGGTGGACTGCGCATCGTTTTCAGGTGGAGGTTTAAATCTAATTCCTCTTCTTTTTTTTTTTTTACGAGATGATCCAATGTCGGGTTATCCGTGTTGGTATGTTGGTAAGCACATTAGAATTAATCAGTGAGAATGTAGAGTTGTGTGTCATTTAATGGCCGTTGTTTACGAGTGCTGCTCAATTGACGTAAGTGGGTATAGTTATCCGAACATGTAGATGTTGTAAGAACAAAGACCAGAAGTCTCGTATTTCTTTTAGCCAAGATAATACAAATTATTGCCTCCTTGTTTCGACCGTAAACTAACCCAGACACACACACACACACACACACACACACACACACACACACACACACACACACACACATGCACACGCATAGCTGAGACAAGTCTGGTTATTGTGTACATTTTTCCTGCTTTGATGTTTAGAGGAACCCACATCGTAGGGTTCGAACCCCTATTCATCACAGTTATCAGGTGAGGTGTTAAGGGTCCGTTACGATTTTGTCTTCCTCCTGGCATGAGAACACGACAAAATATATTATTCGCTCACGTCTCGTTCTAAGGCTGTAAGGAGGGAGTCACTCCGCTCACCTCCAATCATCGCTTTTACGTTACAAAGTCTCATTTTCTACCTAGTGCACTTCTCATGATTCTTGCCGCAAGTCATGTGTGTCTTGCATCTTGAACATGTTAGACGTGTAAAGGAAAAGGATTTCTTTCTCTCTTTGGTAGATCACAGAAGCAGCTGAGACGGAGGGGGGACGGCTATGCGCAGCGCCAATGCACTGGAGCTAATGTGATGAAGTATGGGGTTGATATTTATTGCTGAATTTTAACCTCCCTCCCCCCCTTCAAAACGAAGTGCTTCGTCTGTGGTTAGATATCACATACTTGTCATCAGCTGGCGACGTTTGCTATCGTGGGTGACGCGCTGACATAATGTCTTCGATGACTCCAGAGTAGACGCCTAGCTGGTGTTAGATTTTAACAGGATTTGCATGAAGTGCTCAATTTACATCTGTGACTTTATCAATCCCCTTGCTTAGCTTCACAGGTCAGAGCGCTTGGTCTTGCCCGTTCGTGTGTCTTCCTGTTGATCTTTCTGTCAGTGCAAGAACTCGGTGTGCATTGTACCAGCAGGGTCGTACTAGATGACATGGAGTGGTGTGGCTAGGCTTCTGAGGTCTAAAGGGGTCAAGATCTCCAGGACAAAGGTCATGGGGAAGTGTCTCAAAAGTTGATTGGCTTCTCGCGATGGGTACCCACTAAGGGTTTTGCAGCGGAAGAGTCATTTTATGATTTGTAACGAACCGGTTATTTAACATTTGATATCATTGAGAATCATATATCCACTGGGGTCTGACAAAAAGACGCCTTGTCACTCTCTCTCATCCTTAAGCTCCACCGCTCATTGGTTGAACATGGGCGGAACAATGAATGAGTTGGATGCTTTTAGCGGTGAAATGAGTGATGAATGATAAACGATATATATATATATATATATATATATATATATATATATATATATATATATATATATATATATGAGAGAGAGAGAGAGAGAGAGAGAGAGAGAGAGAGAGAGAGAGAGAGAGAGAGAGAGAGAGAGAGAGAGAGATTTGCCTTCAGCAACTCGAAATAGACCTCTTGGCAGAATTAACCGCCAGATAACTTGGTAAACCTAATGATCGCGATGATGCTTCCCTTGAGTACGGCTGTACGACCCATGATCACATCGTTACGACCTTTTAGCTCGACGGCTCGATGCATGGTTATGATGGATGGGCCTGGGTCTTTGACCTGACTAGCTAAGGGTCAGATCGAAGGCTTTGGCCATCACAACCGAAGATCGGACCGTCGTACACAAGGACCGTACCTTCGCGTTCAAAGGTCGTACCGTCGTACACAAGGACCGTACCTTTGCGTTCAAAGGTCGTACCGTCGTACACGACGACCGTACCTTCGCGTTCAAGGGTCGGACTGTCGTACACAAGGACCGTGCCTTCGCGTTCAAAGATCGGACCGTCGTACACAAGGACCGTACCTTCGCGTTCAAGGGTCGGACTGTCGTACACAAGGACCGTGCCTTCGCGTTCAAAGATCGGACCGTCGTACACAAGGACCGTACCTTCGCGTTCAAAGGTCGGACCGTCGTACACGAGGACCGTGCCTTCGCGTTCAAAGGTCGTACCTTCGTTGCTCGAGGATCGTAGTGCCATCGTACTCAAGAGGTGTAATCGATGCTCCTGAGAATGAATAATCTGCCAGAGTAGAGGGGAGTATCATGGTAAATGCAGGTCAAGGGCCGAATTTGTCTCGCTTCTGAGAAATCCTAAAAATATTCACATTCCCTCCTCATTATGTCATTATAACACACACACACACACACACACACACACACACACACACACACACACACACACAAAGTGTCTTTCAGGTGTTGGTTAAAGTCTCTTAACTTCGTTATTTCAAGGAATTACGGATTACCAGGGGTCGAAAATATTTTCTTCAGGGATGATAGGCGTTATGTGGGCAAACTAACTCGTTATGCGGTTGACCGATGAAGGAAAAATAGGCGTTGCTGTCTCTTGTCTCTCTCTCTCTCTCTCTCTCTCTCTCTCTCTCTCTCTCTCTCTCTCTCTCTCTCTCTCTCTCTCTCTCTCTCTGGTCTTCAAGAAAATAACTTCTCAATCGGGTAATTTCTTTTTTTCTTTTATGATCATGTTTCCACATTGGGTTTTACAGAGTTCAGCCGCTGATCTTATTACTCAATGCCTCTCTGGGGTGTAGTAAACCCGTTCATCATCTGTCCTTATCTGTCAATACAGAATTTAAAGACTGGTGGTCGATTGTGACTTTAAATAGTTTCCCCTTAAAAGTGTATGTGTGCGATGATAATTCTGGATTTCTCTTTTCTATTTATTTCAAGAACGAAGACCAAATTATTTTTCATCATCTTTTAGCTTGACGTGCCTCCTATATATATATATATATATATATATATATATATATATATATATATATATATATATCCCTCGGGCATCTCGACCCATTAAATAAATACCTCTGGATAAACGATTACCTTTATTCGCGGTGGGTACAAAAGATTTATATGCCTATGTATATAAGAGCCTAACCTGAAAAGAACCGGCACCAGCTGCTATACACTCACGGAACCTGAATGTGACAGACGGTGCTCGTGTGAAAATAACAAAATACGAGGTAGAGATTTCTCGGCGACAGCCGGTGACGCTGGCGTTTTCTAAAGGTCGGGGTGTTTGTATAGGCGTTATACTGTCTTTGTTCTGAGTGACATCCCGCCAATTTTTGTATTGTCTCTCAGAAGCCTGTTATCATTTTTTCCTTGCTGTCTTTGTCCCTAGCCGCACCCCCATATCTCTACCAATCCAGGCATGAATCTCTCTTAAAATGTTGCCTGTGTGAAAACTGTTCTGCTGAACAGCACCAATACAGGCGTGCTGGTTTTTCCTGAAAAGATATTTTTTTTTATGCGTCGTGGGATGTATATATATATGGTGGTCATTATTATTAGTATTTTTTCTCTATTCTGTTTCTCTCTTGGTTAGGTTTTTCAGTTCATTTGGGTATAATGAAGAAGGGGATAGTAATGTGTCCACATAGAATTTTTTCTTTTCATCATATGTTACTCCGTTCTTTTCTGATGTTTTGCTTCTGTGGAGACTCGAGAGAAACAACAGTACGACCCTGGAGAACGACGGTACGACCCTACCTTCAGCACGACGACCCATATTTAAGGAAGACTGTACGACCTCTGGGAATGATAGCCTGGCTCTTTTTGATCTACCCCTTAAGGGTCAGAGGTCAGACTCCTGGCCATCATACGCAAGGGTCGTACCATCATGCTTGTATGGTCGTACCATCATGCTTGTGGCGTCGTACCATCATGCTTGTGGGGTCGTACCATCATGCTTTTGGTGTCGTACCATCCTGCTTGAGGGGGTCGCCATGTCGTGTTCATGGGTACAGAAAGTAGAAGAAAGTTCAGTTAATCTCAGATCAACTGATAATCACTTCCACGACCGAACATTTGATAAGAAAATATTATGTACGTGTCCCAACTGCGCTACAGACGGATGCATTGCGGGTGTGCCATGGTTAGAGATACACTACATGGGTGTCGCAGTCATATGTATAACAGGCGTACCAGTGAAATGTAATAAAGGTTTGCTACAGTCAGATGTGCTTCAAGTATGCCAATATTAGTCAGATGTACTACAGGTGTGCCTATTTCATGGTCAGATGTACTGTAGGAGTTCCATTATTACAGCCAGGTGTACTACAGGTATGCCAATATTAGTCAGATGTACTGTAGGAGTTCCATTATCACAGCCAGGTGTACTACAGGTATGCCAATATTACAGTCAGATGTACTACAGGTGTGCCTGTATCGTGGTCAGATGTACTGTAGGTGTTCCATTATCACAGCCAGGTTCACTACAGGTATGCCAATATTACAGTCAGATGTACTACAGGTGTGCCTGTATCGTGGTCAGATGTACTGTAGGTGTTCCATTATCACAGCCAGGTGTACTATAGGTATGCCAATATTACAGTCAGATGTACTACAGGTGTGCCTGTATCGTGGTCAGATGTACTGTAGGTGTTCCATTATCACAGCCAGGTGTGCTACAGGTATGCCATTATCACGGTCAGATGTACTGCAGGTGTGCCAAAACGACATTCAAATGCATATCTGTCTCGGACAGATATACTGGAGGGGTGCCAAATCAGATGTACTACACATGTGTCACTGTTACAAGTTCTTCAGGTGTGCCACAGTCAGCGAAACGTCAGTTGTGCTGGTTATATGAACGTCGAACGTGCTACAGTCAGATGTATTTCAAGTTTGCCACTGTCACATGCACCAGAGGTGTCCTATATGTGCTTCAGATGTACTACAGTGAAATACGTCACAGGTGTGCCACACTGAGATGTGTTACAGATGTTTCTCGATCAGATGTACTTCGGCTGTGCCACAGTCGTATGTGCTACAAGTATGTCATGTGCAGCAGTTGTGCTACAGCTGAGCCAGATGTATTGGCCACTTGCACTAAACAGCAGATGTACTACAGATGACCCAAATGTACCAGCATTTGTGCTACAGATGAGACAGATGTATTGGCCACTTGCACTAAACAGCAGATGTATTACAGATCAGCCAAATGTACCGAAATCCCTTGTACTAAAAGTCCACCATAATTAGTTGTACTACATGTACACACGTTTGAAAGAGATGTGTTCTACCACTTTGTGTTTGAAACTATATGACACCACGGACG
The DNA here is from genome assembly GCF_036320965.1 of Panulirus ornatus. Taxonomy (NCBI): domain Eukaryota; kingdom Metazoa; phylum Arthropoda; class Malacostraca; order Decapoda; family Palinuridae; genus Panulirus; species Panulirus ornatus. Next base: position 16,397,327 of record NC_092244.1, on the reverse strand, counting down.
AAGGATTTCGAGAATTGCCCGTTGGTCTGGCCTCACATTTAGCCCTGCTTTCATGATATTGTAATATATTGATCACTGGCGAGGGCTTCCTGTCATTTGCTATGAATAATGTTATGCTGATTCCACATTTCGATGGAAGTGAGTGTAAAGTGGGACGGCCATGATTGCTATCAGGGAAATTTCGTCTCGCATTCACGCTCACTCATCGAGACAAACACGATTTGTTTTTATTTCCATTTCGAAATTTATCGGACCCGGGAACATGAATTTTTCTTTTTTTCTTTCCGTGTGTTCACTGTTAAGAAATACTGCAGATGCGCCGTAACCATTTGTACACAGGGTGCTAAATCTCCATGTACTACGTGTGTACTAGAGACAGATGTACTGAAGCTATGCCACAGTACTGGCTGTTGAAGAAGGATCTGTGTACTGCAGGTGTCCACGTCATCACAACAGGTGTGTTGCAGTTCGACACATTTACATTTACAACGGGTGAATTATTGTTGTATCTTACAGTTGTGCTGTGGTTATTTAGGGAGTACTGGAGTACTGCGGTCGTACTTCATCCTGATTGTACGTACAGTAGATGCGCAACGCTGTAACATCGTAGACGTCATGAATGTGACGCGTTACGGGGGAAGTAGCCAATTGTTACATCGAGGTGTACCACAAAAGCTATACAAATGTACTCAAGTGACATGCAGTGTACTGTGCTAATTGTAACCACCTTTTGGTTGGTGTGTGTAGCCGTTAGGTGTAGTGTTCAGGTGTACCAACATGTATTTTGACTACACCATAATAAGTGTTTTTAAGTCGTAACCCCCATTTTATTTACTGGCAATTAAACGACATAAAACTCATTCGTCTCATTACGTTTTACTGCTGGACGAAAATATCACATTACATGTACTTATGAGAGACATCAACCAGCGTAAACTGCCGAGGGATTCGCAACTGACAAACATCGTTTTGAAATTCCCACCACATTCGCTCGGCTGTGATTGGCCGTCCACCGTCTTGTACGTTACCAGTTCATGATTTTGTGAAGTCGATTTATGAAGTGAGCTGTCACTCGAAGCGTTCGGTCGTGTGTGTGTGTGTTGGTGATTTTTTTTTTTCTTAAGAGCTTTGGGCGGAAGTAGCAACTCCTTCGAGTCGTCCGAGTGTGGGGCGTGGACTTCGATAGCCACAGAATGGATCGAGGGGCCGACGGCGACGTGACGCCAACGGGGAACAGTGAATACATTCAGGTAAGTGTGGTGGGCAAACGGGATCGTGGGCGAAACGTGGTGACGAATTGTCTCTTCAAGTTATGGTATATGGTCAAGTATGGATTGATAGTCTATTGGAGCCTCGATACATACGTGTTGACTGATCTGCCAGTTGTTAGCGACCAATAATTTATCCACAGAGGGAGGTTGGGGGTGGGGGGGGGATAGGGAATAGATAGAATGAGGTTGTTTACCTCTGTGATTTATAGGGAGGAAGGAAGGGAGGGAGGGCGTTATTTTGCACTCTAGGATGGTGGTGGTGGTGGTTTTCGGCTTGGACATCGAACTGTTTGGAAGTTAAAATTTTGTTTTGCCGATAGTTTTTGATGTAGTTTTTTACGATGGTGACCTTCAGTTCTACAGCAAATCACTACCTGTTGAGATATCCGCCCCCCTCCCCAGTTCCCCCCCCCCTTATCAAACTATACCGGGGACTCCCTCCCCACAGTGGCAACTAAGGTTTTGGATGGAGGGAAATCACTAGAAACAGTGAATTGCAATAGAAAAGAGGGTCAGAATCGTTCAGAAGACATCAAAAAAGCCATCGGTAGATCAATTTCAACCAAACCTAACCTAACACACCTAACCTAACCTAACACACCTAACTGAATTCGCGGTTTGTCAGAAACGGTGGTTGATGTCGCTTGGACGTCGGCGTATGCGTTCGCATCAGCGTCCTCTTTTTTTAAGATACGTGAAATACTTCACCTTTATTCTCCATGGGGCTTATTTTCCCGTGATGTGTAAGTGTGTGTGTGTGTTACCAGGCTTCACATGCAAGTAGTTACGCTACGAATGAAAAGTTATCTTTGGTGAGGCTATATCGTAGACTCCTTTGGAGTGAGAAGTTCTTTGACTCCCAAACATATATATAGCCTTGCCAAAGGTGATTTGTTTTTCGCGGTGTAACCTCGAGCAATTGGAGTCGGGTAATATATCATCACTTACAATTTACTGAAAATTTTTATAAATTTTTTGGTAAATTTCTCGAATTATTAATATTTCTCCTTTTCTAAGATTCGCAGATATTAAACTTTCAAAATATTTGTATGGCGACTTCAAATTATTGAGTAATTTTTTGTTTTCGGTCGCAGAATGTGGAGATTTGCACTTTTGCTCCAGTTGCCTTTATTGAACTTCACCTTTTTTGGTGTCTGATCTCGGTCTTGTAGTGTGCACTTGTTCAATCGTGGGAAAAAAAACATTCGCTTCCTCTTCATCCTCGCCATTTATGTTCTTTTTTTTTTTTTGGCCCCACCTCCGAGAACTCTGGAAGCTCATCGCGTACAGATCCTGGTGCAATTTTCTCAGCAGGACAAGGAAAAACTGCCAGATCATCCCAAAACATTTGAGATTAACACCAAAGCGTCTTTCCTTCCGAACCACACATACCTTCCTACCCTGGCCGTCCGTGATGAACAGTCCAGCTATCGTCTGAAGAGCTTGCGTCGGCCAGTTGTGTTATTTGGGTCGCGAATCGTTCGTTCGGATACCCATTCTTTTTTTTTTTTATATAGCTTTGAGCTTTACATTTTCAGTTGTATGTGATCCTCCGTTCGTAACGAGCCTTAGGCCTCAGCACGAGTTTCATTAGTGGTCACAGTAGATGATGACATGATGAATGGGTGACGAGAGCTCGACAGGGTTACAACCGTGATGACCTGATCGGTGTTCGGGTATGGTGTGTGAAGGTGCCTATGTTGCTGCTGGCTGCTGCTGCTCCTCCTCCTCCGTACGTTATACACCCAGCCGTCGACAGCCGTACTGATTTGTGGTCGGAAGTGTAACAGGCGGCTGCTGGCTGGATCCCTGGGATCCCTGCTGTCTGCTGGGATAATTCTGATGGTCCTGATTCTTAACACTGGTAGCTGTCGCGTTGGGTATGATCAAGTTGAAATGATTGTAGTAATTATATATATATATATATATATTTTTTTTTACTGTTGTGGTTTTTTGTAAACAGCTTTTTTAATACATCTGTTTAGAGCAAGGTCATGATATATGATATCTGTAATTTATAGACATTGCTCTACGTATCCTGTTTAGCTTAATGTCAGGTAGGGCAATAGGATATATATATATATATATATATATATATATATATATATCAGTGGGGTAAGGCTGCCAATCTACATTTATTTTTCGTTCTCATAGGTACTGAAAGGAGTTTGTAAACATAAGGATTAAGAGCATTGATGATTAGTCCACTCGAATTCTTCAAAGTGGAGTCGTGAACTTGTATCTAGTATATAGATGCTCTTTAAGGCAGTGGTAATTCCTTAAGTCATTTGGTCTCATGATCTGTGACATGTCCTGACATTCGGATGCGTTTGCGAAACGGTTTCATTCTTTGATATGCGTTACTGTATGAAATGCATTACTTTTGCATTTTTTTTTCAAGTAGATCCGTGTTAAACACTTAGATATATAGTAAAATAGTGTATTTTCTGTAGCGTAACGTGAAAATATATTATGAGAAATATCCTCGGATATGCATTACTCTTTCACAGAATTTTTTAGTTATGCTCTAAGTAGGAGCAGAGTTAAAAGCTTTACATAATGATAATGATGATAACAGTAATAATGATAGTAGTAGTAATGATGTTGTAAGAAGCAAGAGAAAAAGCACAGTACCGGCATATTTATCATGAGCATTATATTATATCAAAGAAGCGAACTAATTAATGATAAAAGTGTGATGGTTTTCTGGGAGTGTTTCCTGATCACATTATCAACAAAATGTTTAAAGCTAAGCTTTCAAAAGTGCTTCAGATAGGGATATATATATATTTTTTTTTAATGAAACAACAGTGTAGTGCAGTATATTATGCAACTGGTAGAAAATGTTTAGATTATACAAGTGGGGAAATAAGGCCATGACACGCTGATGAAAATTATATATGTACAAAAACACAGTTTGATTTTCCGGAAAAGCTTAAGCTTCTCCGGCAGGTGTGCATTCTCTCTCTCTCTCTCTCTCTCTCTCTCTCTCTCTCTCTCTCTCTCTCTCTCTCTCTCTTCGTGAACGTGATTGCCAAAGCTTGGATTTTATTTACTATAAGTACGAAAGAGAGAATTTAAAAGAAAGAAAAAAAAAGGTACAGTCGGTTCTGCCTTTTAATCTTCGTATTTAACCTTTGATGTATGAAAAAAAGATGGCTTTGATAGCCTTTTTTTATTTGAACTTTTAACTATTCTATCCCCATAGTTATACTGGCATAGACGGTAAAACTCGATATCTGTAATTTTTTTCAATCTTTTTTTTTGTGGCATCAGATTTTAGCAAATCAAAGAATATCTATCGCAAAAAAATTATATTATTCTGTATTACGGTTATGTTTAAAACATTTTTTTTTTTTTTAACAGAAAACGATGTTAATTCTTGGTTAGTAGAGGCATGTCGTTTTAAATAACTCTTTTAAATTTTGTAAGACTGCAAGTAAATGTGGCGTGATTCTCATTTTTCATCCTCGTGGGCAAAAATTCATGTATTTATTTGTAATGGACTGTTTATAGTGACCTGTTCTTACTGTATGAGGAGACGGGTTTTACACTCGTGGAGCCTCATCCCTCGACCTTCTTGTCCGATTGTGGTTGTTTATCTCCGAGAGATAAATCGCCTTGGGCCAAGTTGTATCATCGTGGAAGAGCTTCTTGCTTCTAAGGAATCCATCCTGCCCCTGCTACTGAGTGTAGTGCCGCCTTGCAGGTGTAAGGATCTCATGGGAGAGGGGGTCCTAATACCAGGGTCCTTTCGCAAAGAGATCCTAGGGTAATAAATGTAATATTATTTTACTTTCATATTGTAATAATGTATTTGAAAGATAGGTTTCCTCATAGTGATGACCAGTTGTTCAATGGAAATTGTTTTCTTTGAGTCTTATTTTGAGTATAGGTGAATTTAAGTGTTACTTAGATAACTGGTGCACTTTACGCCGTAATAATTCTTCAGGACACTTAGATGAATGTGTATTATGTAGAAGTAGAGCGCTTGGCAGAGAAGCTATTCACGAAAAGGCATTAAGGTAATTCATTAGAAAGATAATATAATTGAAACAGATAGCTAAAAAGTAATTCTTTATTAAAGACACAGTCATTTATGTTTTATAGCAGTGTTGATTATGTATATGTATTTATATATACCACCTGCAGTTTTTTGGGTTCGGTGAGAGAATTACATTTGGAGAACCCGTATTATATTTTCCCCACCGAATTTAAGGAAAAGAAGTCTTTGCTGATAATTTCTGAATATTGTATGGGTGATAGATATACTTACTGTGCGTTAAAAAAAAATACCATGTAACATATACCAAATATATGATAGACCGCTTTTTAATGCATTCATATGTTTCCGTTGTAGGAAAGCGATATATTTTTTTTTTACTGTACTTCAGGACCGTATACAACGAATTGGTTCATAATTGGTGTTGAATTTTAATCTAACAAGAGTAGGGAAGTTTATTTTTTTCTTCTTTTTGGGCGGCGGGGGCCAACATTGCTTAGTCCAAATATCTAATCTAGAAATTGATGATGAATGTGAAGAGACGCAAAGTGTAGACGTTTTTAGGGTGATTTTGATATGGTTGGCATATGCGAGACGTATAAGATTAAGGAGTCATCGGGTCATGCAGTGTCAGATTCTGTAGTGCATGATAGGTGTAACGGCTGTAAGAAAGAAGACTTAAAAGAATGTTGATCAGAGATGATTATTTTCAATAAAGAAATTGACTGTAGATATCTTCGCTTGGGTTATTACGTGTGAAATCAAAGTGTGGTACGTTCAGAATTACGGTCATAATTGTGTTTGTGCCATGCACTAACAGAGAACAGGAACTGGAGGATGATCAATGAAGACCAGTTGAAAAAGGGCATTGGAGGACGGACCTGATTTTGATGGTTAACACGAACAGATGAGCACAGAGTAAAGACATGTGATAGGTGGATACAGGAGGGCCCAGGAAGAGATGACGATGAGGAAAGGATAGGTGGATACATGGGCATCAGTGGGTATGACTGGAGTAGATGCTTATTCCCATTGCAAAGGGAATGTCCATAAACACATGTAGTAGAGGTGGCGCAGAGAAGACAGGGGTGAAGAAGACCATGAATCATGTTTCTGGTGAGGAGAACGATACGCGTAGCCTGCTTGATGCGAGGTCTGTGTGGGAAGGGTAGGGGATGGGCCTTATGGGATCACACTAGTGTGTGTGTGTGATCTTGGCTGTGGATGATTTAGGACGAGAAATGCGACTGGAAAAAAAGAGGAGGAGGATTAAAAGATTGAAAAGGTAAGGACTGAATGTGAAAAATTTAACTTTTAGATGGAGATGAATAACGAACAGTTATTTCGATTGAAACTGCAAGAGTAAAAGATGAGGTTAAGGTACATTAGAAGCCTTCTTGAGTGTATTAAGTAAATGATATGTACAAATAACTTTGGTATTAGGTAGTCATTCATAATTCACCTTTCATTGGATTTAGGCAGCCATTCGACTATGGCAATATAGAAGGACAGGACGATGTAACAAAACATTATTGGAATGAATAAGGAAGATAGATAGAGAAATTAAGAGGTTTGGATCATTCTGAATATCTTTTAGTGTATAGTGATGAATGGACTGCAGAGAGTACAGAATGTCTTCAGCAAAGGGAAATAGAATGAAAAGGTGACAGCATATGAATAAAAGGTAAAACATACGACCCTCGGCAAAAAAAAAAAAACAAGCGAACGAAAATGGAAAGGAGAACAAGTTCATTAGACAGGTTGTAAGTAGGTACGGAAATGAGGGTTTTGTGAACACGAAGAGAAAAAAATGTAAAGGCCGCGAGAAATGCCTGTAATGATAAAGTTTATCGGAGAAAATGCTTTAAAGAAGCGACTACAAACGATAGTATAAGAGCTGACGGTATCCTTACTGTAAAACATGAAGTCAGAAGAGTGAACGATAGGCACTGGAAGAAAACGGCATTAAAAGAGAACGTAGGAAGAGCAGTAGTGAAAAAGAAAATGGGGAAAAAGTAGAGTGATGAGTGAGATGGTGAAGAGTGGTACCAAACCTGCTAATGACTGGGGTTTAGGCTGTGTTTGGAGACGCAAGTTCTCACCTGACGAGTCACTTCAGTTTACAAAGTGAGCAAGTAAGGAGCGCTTTTACAAGTGTAAAGGTTCATATTTGACTTGCACTGGAAGGCTATGTGTGTATCTGATCCTCACCATGAAACTGGGGGTACGGGGTAAATGATAGTACATTACAATTTTAAAAAGGCATTCAGGTTGGTTTTATTTTCGTGGATTGTTGAGGTGAGGTGCCTTTTCCCCACCTCACTCACACCATTCGTGTTAACCTTGGCTGTCTCTTGGGTAGTCCTTCCTTCCGTCAGAGTAAAACAACGTTGACATGATAAAAAAAAATTTTTGTCTCGATGGTTTGATAAACATTTCCCTCCGACGCGCCTTCCTGCTCAGTCCCCCCCCCCCCCCCACACACACACACACACACACACACACACACACACATACAGACGGCAACTCACGTACGCAACACGACATCTTCCTGAGGTAATGTGACAATGGCCACACCTCGCACCCCACAGTCACCGACAGGTGGTCTACAGTTCTCAAGGACAGACCAACGTTCCCCCCTCCAATTCAATCCACAACACCTATTCATCATCAGACCTCCCCGCTCCAACTCAACATCCACACGTCCACCTCCAAGTCCTCCACCCCACGTATCCACAGCACAGCCGTGTATACTACAGCCATTCCATGTACGTCTGTACACTTCCACGTACAAACAGCTCCTCCACGGACACAAAAACACTGCCTTGTCCACAACAGCTCCTCCGCTGAAGTCCACAACACTCGCTCGCACACCACAGTTCTCTGACTTGTGCCACAACAGCCACATGTCAACCACAGGCCCCATGCACCATTGGCATGAATACCACGTCATTCTCGACAGGTACATCGCATTCATTAAAATAGTACATCTCTTATGTATGTCACTCCCTCTCTCTCTGTGTCCCTCCCTCCCTCCATTTTCGCCACACCGCAAAGACCACTTCTGCATCTTGGCTCCACCACCGTACAGAACACCGCTGCGTCCACATGTTTACCACAGCACCACAGAGTACGTCGCGACACCCAAACGCTGTTCCACCTCCGCTCCAACACGTACACCACAGCGCGCTTACGTACACACCCTGAGCTTCCCAAGTGAGACGCCAAAGTGCTCTCCTCACACTGCACCACCCGAGCGATGATGATATCTCCCTACCTCCACCAGAATCCACCAACACTCAGATGATGATCACCTGAGCTCTCACGAACGTCCACGCCAACCAACACCGCAAACGTCACCTTGTGCACTGTGAGTAGCAGATGCTCAAACCTCTTTCCACACACACACACACACACACACACACACACACACACAGCAAGGACAAAGGACAGTCTGGCGAGCTGCCTTTCGCCGGCTCACCACCGCCTTGACGCGCTCTGCTCCGTGAATTAATTACACCATCGCCATAAAATCGGCAGTGGGTTAGGCCCGTCAACTCGGCTCCACTAGCGGGAGGGAGGGAGGGGAACTTTGCGTCGTTATGGCTCCCATGTAGAGTCAGTCACCAGACCCGCATGTGGTGGGCCGTGATTAGATTTATTGTCTTGTTTGTTCTCTCGTTCCCTGTTAGGAAAGGTAATTGTTATTTCTACTGGTGATCGTGCCAGGGGCCTGCCGAAGCGCGCATGCGTGAACCCGCCAGGCAGCCCGCCTGCTGTAATAGCCTGGCAAACGCTGTTCCGCGGTGTTTACTAGCTTGTGTTTTCCTAGTTATTACGCCTGTGATTGCTGTGAGAGAGTGTCGGGGGTTGATCACAGAATTGAATCCTCGTCGGGTCTCTCTTATTTATGGCTCTATAAATCCAACGCAATTGGGAATTACTTCTTCATTCCTTATTTTTTTTTTTCATTAACCTTTTCCTTCGATTGTCTGATGTGAAACAACATCTCATTCCTCAAAGAGATGGTAGAATTGATTTCGGAGACTACCCGATGGATTCGGTTCGGCGAGCGAACGAAAGTGACAGAACAGAATCTTTGGTCTCGTATGGTGGGGAGGGGGGGGGGGGATTATTGGGAGGTGGCTGGGGATGGGGGGGGGGGGAGACCTGAAGTCCAAGGATGAAGTAATTGGTCAAACTATTTGTCAGTAATATAGGTAGTTACAAGGGTCCAGGGCCGGGGAGGCACGTCTAGCAGCTGATGGATGATCCCACCAGATACTATCACCATTCTGGATCATAATTACTAGTTTCACCATCGGAATTATGTACCTGCGAACATCGTTAATTCTCACACACACAAAAAAGTTAGACTATGGATACTGTAATTTTTCATCTCGTCTGGTTGTTCCTATGGACTTTATATTTTTTTTTTTTTTCTTCATCTGTTGTGGTGTTGATGGTTCGGGCTTGAAAGTGTCTCGACCGGTTTTCGAAGCTTCGAGAAGTCACTGAATTCATCCCAATGGGGGGGGGGGGATTCACCCATACGGTAATCGGGTGATTCAATTTGGTTTAACGTAGTGAAAGTGTACTAGCTCTCCTGACGGTGATGACCGGTCGTCCGGGGCATTCTAATTAACGGTGTTTGTTTGTTCACCAACACCGACCCTCTCACACACAATGACAAACGAGTCATCTGATTCAACACAAGATGACGAGTCGTTCGCTCATTTGCCGACTCGAAGCCTCGAAGCAAAAGAACCCTCATTCTTTTAACAGTGCTTCTTGGCTGGTGTGAATTTCCAAAGAGTTTCATTGCCTCGTAAGCTACGACCGTTCCGATTGGCCGACTTGCCGAGATTACGACGGTTGTAAAGAATCGCCAGCGAGTTCCCGACTCTTAACTTTTGAATCAACTTATTTATTTCTATTTTTTTTGGAGGAGGGCGTCGTTGTTGTGATAGCTAGTCATGATTGGCCATTTGTCAATTGCGTCATTAGGTGTCCCTAATGGTTGTGTAATAAGGAGCTGCTCAATATAGACATTTATCATAAACCACGCCTCCGACCCCGCTCCTCAGAGCCTTTAGGACGTGGTAGGATAAGCCGAGCCTTGACCACTGAGATGGCAGAGCATCCCCACCATTGGTTTGTTGTCTCTTGGAGAAACTGGTTTTTTTTTTTCCTTCAGTGGATTTCCAGTGTTAGATATTCTTACGTAAGAGTTCCCTCCGCATCCGGGCGTTATTCCCTCGGCCTGTGACCCTTAGATACAGGAGAGTATTTTATCATCCGTCGCTAATAACAACTTAGATACGTGTTCCCCAACCGCTGTGTTGTGGTCATAACCTCTCGAGCACGACGGTACGATCCTTGCACATGATGATTTGATCTTTGACCTCACTAGTTCAGAGCCCAGGTCGTCATAGTCAATAGTTGGAACCGTCGTGCCTCAGGGTGTGAAAAGGCCAGGTGACTTCATTTGACGTTTGTGAGGACTTTTTGAAGTTGGCGACCATGGTGCCTCAGTGCATCTGTTTCCCTGTTAAGTTGGATGTGTTCTCATCTCTGGTGTTTACATCTGGATTAATCCTTAGTCAGCCTCGTCCTCTCTCTCACTTTCTCTGTTGATAGCGAGGCTGTTTACCTTCTTATCTTCTCCAGTATCTAAGAAACCTTATCATTCTTAGCTTCTCGCTACTATGTATTTATGGTATCAATCGGTAAGGCCCTGAGATCATGTGTACACTCATACTGTATTTGTTAGACGGGATTTTTAATACTTACATATATATATGAACAACATGTATGAACAACCACGTTATTGTATTGTTGGCTCTTAAAAAGAGTTTTTAAGATTTAAAGTTGGAGATGGTCCATCGTCTCCTGAGTTCATTTGTAAGTGTTAATTAATAAGACGTAGATTAGTTATTGACATCCTTGCTCGTAATTGCAATGAGAACTGATTTTTTTTCCCCACCGCAAGGCATGTAATGACATAGATTTGCTGATGTACTTCAGTACATCATAGATGCATCATGGACAGTAACGTTGCGTCTAAGATGTTCAGGCACTTTCAGCATCACTGTGTGTGTGTGTGTGTGTGTGTGTGTGTGTGTGTGTTAAGATTCGCCAAGACTAAGCTTGGCACGGGCTCTCGTCAATGACAACCCTTTCTTGAGTGTGCCATTACTGGCACGGGTCGGGTGTGTGTGTGTGTGCTTGGGGGTGACATTACTGCCAGAGGTCGGGGCTGTGTGTGTGTGTGTGTGTGTGTGTGTGTGTGATGCCCAGCATCAGGGTCTAGAACGCGTGTATTTCGCCCAAAAGATATTCATGATTACACTGGGCGTTTATGTAAAAGAGAGCAGTAGCTGTAACTCTCTCTCTCTCTCTCTCTCTCTCTCTTTGCGAAACCGGGATAAGCTACAGTAATTGACAAACAAATGGTTTATGATGTTTTGCCCAAAATAAGAATTAGAAAAGGTGGAAAGAAAGGAGTGGATTGTGAGAGTCGAACCACAATTCTCCCCGTCACACACACACACACACACACACACACACACACACGAGTGTAAAACTCTCTCCCCGTACAATATACAAATAGGTTATTACGCGAAGGTAATTACATGTTTATTTGTGAACTATTTACAAGTGAAGGAAATACAAACAACATCCTGTTTCATTTCCGAGTCGACACGATCGTGTTTGCATTTAGCCTCGTCTAGTCGTAGTAGCAGGACCTTATCACCGGGGATGCACGGTACGGTAACCCCGTTTGACGTAGGCATTGAGGATTAGATTTTCTACACGTGAGTGTGCAACCGGCACCTGTGACTTGAGCTGCGCTGAAGTAAGGTGGCTCGGCATCTGGCAACACTGTCGCTATTGTTGGCAGAGTTGGCAGAGCTTGGCGACTGAATACCTCCAAATACTTTTATTTCACCGTGGCTGTCCTTCCGTATATTAAATTGATGTCTAGTATCATTAAAGTGACTATTACCGCTCCGGTCGTAATTTATAGACCTAGTAATATAGATGTATTTTATTTTTCTTTCTCTTATAAGGACCTGTCGTACTGAACGTCTAAGTCTGTGAGACTTAGGCTTGGTGCGTCGTGTTCTCGGCCCGCGATGCCGGGGTGAAGCTTCGGGTAAATGTGTGTGAATCCTATGCAGGTCTTTTGTGCAGGTCACCTCATCGTGTCTCGTTCACGTTTGAAACGATCGGTCGTACCTTGCGGCGATGGAAGGAGTGGCTTTAGTAATTGCGATACAGTGTTTAACGCAGAGAAATAATATATTGTATATAGTATGAGGAGCCTCGTCTCTGAATGTCTCAGATATTTAAAGTATTGTAATATAACAAGTATACACACACACACACACAAACAAAAAAGTGTATTTATATTTATATATGCATATATTAATTCTTTATGTATTTGTTTACTGATCTCTTGATTTGTTTGCGTCTCTGTAATAAAACCTCTGAGGCGATGACAAAGCTCTTTGCTTCACTGTATGTATCTACCACTCAAGATGGAAGGTCTGGTGCCATCTGCCTTACGTCAGAAATAATACACCACCAACCACCACCACCCCCAGTTTAAGCACGACGGTACGACCCCTGGGTATGATGACGACCTTGACCCTTGACCTTCGGGCAGTCATGCCCATGACTCGTCGTACTTTCCTGCCTCCCGGGAGCCTAAGGTCGTAAGCTGATGGAGCATATCTGAGCTCGATGGTTTGTGTCTTGATGACCTGACACATGTCTGCCACACCAGGTATCTGATAGGTTGTCGTGGAAGGGGGAAAAAAAATACATTTGAGTCTCTCGTGTATGGACGATAGGAACAAAAAGCGAAAAAAAAAAAAATTAAGAGCCAATACATTGTCCTTGATGTGTATATGGTACTCAAGAGCCACAGCTGGTCTGGTGATAGGTAGGACGCAATGGGGGGAAAATCTTAATCGTATTTGTGAATGTTTCACTAATTTTAATGTCTGTGTTTATGTTTGCTGACAGTTATGCCACGTAATAGTATTTTGTGGCCGTAATTACAGTTGGAATAATGTATGTAGGTGTCTGTAGGTATTTTGTATTCATAAACAGGTCGTATTCACTGCCAATAACTGATTTATTCATACTTATAAAAAAAATCTTCCAGTGTCAGTAACTCTTCATATGTTTTTTATATTAAAAATATTTTTTGTTTTGTTTTTGAGTTGATATGATTTACTGTTGTGGTATTTATTTTCATAAGCTGATTTACCGTGCACTGGTTTGATGAGGGATTAGCTTTTAAAAGTTATGGTGTTAAATAGGGAAAGGCTTTTTATTATAACTGATGCATTGAAACTATACACTAATGCAGGATATTACAGTACATGTAATTTTTGCCATGTGATGTTACTAAATGGTTTTCTTTTCATGGTAGCGCAACCATGTTTCGGGGTTTCTTGAGAAAATTACTTCTGTGAAGACATACGTGTGTTGTGGGGGTTAGTATTGAATCTGTAATTCCGTCTTTTTTTACCACAGTTTACATTAGATGTCTGTATTATCATTGTTATAGTATTATATAACTGATCAGACTGAAATGTGCTGAGAGTTAATGTGATGAGAACAAAATCTGTTCATTAGTAGCAAGGACAACACCCCCTCCTCTCCCATCCCGTATTTTTTTTCTTCCGATTTTGATACTAATTTTCAGTTCACCCTTTTTGAGATACGAAGTTCCACATTTCAGACTACCTTTATGTCGCCTCTGCCTCCTATTGGACACCAGTATTTGACTGCCTGAAGTTTGTTCCTTGAAGTTTCATAGGTTTAGCGTAGTGTTCGTCCCTGCAATGGCTTTCAGCTGGTAATTTAGGTGATCGTACTCACCTTTACTAACTCTCGTTATATATTCTTTCGTCTGTTTCCTTGCGCACCTCGCTGACGCGGGAGACAGCGACAGAGTATAATAGAAAAATAAATATATGATATATATATATATATATATATATATATATATATATATATATATATATATATATATATATAATTCCTATAAGTCTACGGGGAAATGAAACACGATAAGTTCCCAAGTGCACTTTCGTGTAATAATCACATCATCAGGGGAGATACAAGAAAGAAAATATAAGTCATTTGATATACAACGAAGAGAAGTAGCTAGGACGACATTTAGAAGTTCCGGTGCTGGCGTTTATAAACCCCCCCACCCCCCCGTCCCCGCTTTTGAACACGACTATACAATCCTAGAGCTCGACGGCTCTTCCCACCAAGCACGAATTTACGACCCTTGAGTGTGATGGCTTGGCCTTCGACCTGACCCATAAGTAGTTTCAGGTCAAAGACTATGATGTCATCGTTTTAAAGAGTCGTAACTCCCTCTGCTTCAAGGGTCGTACCGCCGTGCTCAAGGGCCGTACCGTCGTCCTCAAGGGTCGTACCGTCGTGCTCAAGGGGTTGTACCGTCGTGCTCAAGGGGTTGTACCGTCGTGCTCAAGGGGTTTACCATCGTGCTCAAGGGGTTGTACCTTCGTGCTCAAGGGGTGTACCGTCGTGCTCAAGGGGTTTACCATCGTGCTCAAGGGGTTGTACCTTCGTGCTCAAGGGGTTGTACCTTCGTGCTCAAGGGGTTTACCATCGTGCTCAAGGGGTTGTACCTTCGTGCTCAAGGGGTTGTACCTTCGTGCTCAAGGGGTTGTACCTTCGTGCTCAAGGGGTTGTACCTTCGTGCTCAAGGGGTTGTACCGTCGTGTTCAAGGGGTTTACCATCGTGCTCAAGGGGTTGTACCGTCGTGCTCAAGGGGTTTACCATCGTGCTCAAGGGGTTGTACCTTCGTGCTCAAGGGGTTTACCATCGTGCTCAAGGGGTGTACCGTCGTGCTCAAGGGGTTGTACCTTCGTGCTCAAGGGGTGTACCGTCGTGCTCAAGGGGTTGTACCGTCGTGCTCAAGGGGTGTACCGTCGTGCTCAAGGGGTTTACCATCGTGCTCAAGGTTGTACCGTCGTGCTCAAGGGGTTGTACGTCGTGCTCAAGGGGTGTACCGTCGTGCTCAAGGGGTGTACCGTCGTGCTCAAGGGGTTTACCATCGTGCTCAAGGGGTTTACCATCGTGCTCAAGGGGTTTACCATCGTGCTCAAGGGGTTGTACCGTCGTGCTCAAGGGGTTGTACCGTCGTGCTCAAGGGGTTTACCATCGTGCTCAAGGGTTGTTACCGTCGTGCTCAAGGGGTTGTACCGTCGTGCTCAAGGGGTTTACCATCGTGCTCAAGGGGTTGTACCTTCGTGCTCAAGGGGTTGTACCTTCGTGCTCAAGGGGTTTACCATCGTGCTCAAGGGGTTTACCATCGTGCTCAAGGGGTTTACCATCGTGCTCAAGGGGTTGTACGTCGTGCTCAAGGGTTGTTACCGTCGTGCTCAAGGGGTTGTACCTTCGTGCTCAAGGGGTTGTACCGTCGTGCTCAAGGGGTGTACCGTCGTGCTCAAGGGGTTGTACCGTCGTGCTCAAGGGGTTGTACCGTCGTGCTCAAGGGGTTTACCATCGTGCTCAAGGTTGTACCGTCGTGTTCAAGGGGTTTACCATCGTGCTCAAGGTTGTACCGTCGTGTTCAAGGGGTTTTACCATTCGTGCTCAAGGGGTTTACCATCGTGCTCAAGGGGTTTACCATCGTGCTCAAGGGCCGTACCGTCGTGCTCAAGGGGTGTACCGTCGTGCTCAAGGGGTTTACCATCGTGCTCAAGGGCCGTACCGTCGTGCTCAAGGGGTTTACCATCGTGCTCAAGGGGTTTACCATCGTGCTCAAGGGCCGTACCGTCGTGCTCAAGGGGTTTACCATCGTGCTCAAGGGGTTTACCATCGTGCTCAAGGGGTGTACCGTCGTGCTCAAGGGGTTGTACCGTCGTGCTCAAGGGGTTGTACCGTCGTGCTCAAGGGGTTGTACCTTCGTGCTCAAGGGGTTGTACCTTCGTGCTCAAGGGGTTGTACCGTCGTGCTCAAGGGGTTTACCATCGTGCTCAAGGGGTTGTACGTCGTGCTCAAGGGGTGTACCGTCGTGCTCAAGGGGTTGTACCGTCGTGCTCAAGGGGTTTACCATCGTGCTCAAGGGGTTTACCATCGTGCTCAAGGGGTTTACCATCGTGCTCAAGGGGTTGTACCGTCGTGCTCAAGGGGTGTACCGTCGTGCTCAAGGGGTTGTACCTTCGTGCTCAAGGGGTTTACCATCGTGCTCAAGGGGTTGTACGTCGTGCTCAAGGGGTTGTACGTCGTGCTCAAGGGGTTGTACGTCGTGCTCAAGGGGTTGTACCGTCGTGCTCAAGGGGTTGTACCTTCGTGCTCAAGGGGTTGTACCGTCGTGCTCAAGGGGTTTACCATCGTGCTCAAGGGGTTGTACCTTCGTGCTCAAGGGGTTGTACCGTCGTGTTCAAGGGGTTTACCATCGTGCTCAAGGGGTTGTACCTTCGTGCTCAAGGGGTTTACCATCGTGCTCAAGGGGTTTACCATCGTGCTCAAGGGGTTTACCATCGTGCTCAAGGGGTTTACCATCGTGCTCAAGGTTGTACCGTCGTGTTCAAGGGGTTTACCATCGTGCTCAAGGGGTTGTACCGTCGTGTTCAAGGGGTTTACCATCGTGCTCAAGGGGTTTACCATCGTGCTCAAGGGGTTTACCATCGTGCTCAAGGTTGTACCGTCGTGTTCAAGGGGTTTACCATCGTGCTCAAGGGGTTTACCATCGTGCTCAAGGTTGTACCGTCGTGTTCAAGGGGTTTACCATCGTGCTCAAGGGGTTTACCATCGTGCTCAAGGGGTTGTACCGTCGTGCTCAAGGTTGTACCGTCGTGTTCAAGGGGTTTACCATCGTGCTCAAGGGGTTTACCATCGTGCTCAAGGGGTTGTACGTCGTGCTCAAGGGGTTGTACCGTCGTGTTCAAGGGGTTTACCATCGTGCTCAAGGGGTTGTACCGTCGTGCTCAAGGGGTTGTACGTCGTGCTCAAGGGGTTGTACCGTCGTGTTCAAGGGGTTTACCATCGTGCTCAAGGGGTTTACCATCGTGCTCAAGGGGTTTACCATCGTGCTCAAGGTTGTACCGTCGTGCTCAAGGGGTTGTACCTTCGTGCTCAAGGGGTTTACCATCGTGCTCAAGGTTGTACCGTCGTGCTCAAGGGGTTGTACCGTCGTGTTCAAGGGGTTTACCATCGTGCTCAAGGGTCGCACCGTAGTGCTCAAGGAGTTGTACCGTAGTACTCAAGGGTTTGTATCTTCTTGTTCAAGGGGTTGTACCGTCGTGCTCAAGGGGTGTACCGTCGTGCTCAAGGGGTTGTACCGTCGTGCTCAAGGGGTTGTACCTTCGTGCTCAAGGGGTTGTACCGTCGTGCTCAAGGGGTTGTACGTCGTGCTCAAGGGGTTGTACCATCGTGCTCAAGGGTTGTACCGTCGTGCTCAAGGGGTTTACCATCGTGCTCAAGGGGTTGTACCTTCGTGCTCAAGGGGTTGTACCGTCGTGTTCAAGGGGTTTACCATCGTGCTCAAGGGGTTGTACCGTCGTGCTCAAGGGTTGTACCGTCGTGCTCAAGGGGTTTACCATCGTGCTCAAGGGGTTGTACCGTCGTGTTCAAGGGGTTTACCATCGTGCTCAAGGGGTTGTACCGTCGTGCTCAAGGGGTTTACCATCGTGCTCAAGGGGTTGTACCGTCGTGCTCAAGGGGTTGTACCGTCGTGTTCAAGGGGTTTACCATCGTGCTCAAGGGGTTGTACCGTCGTGCTCAAGGGGTTTACCATCGTGCTCAAGGGGTGTACCTTCGTGCTCAAGGGGTGTACCATCGTGCTCAAGGGCCGTACCGTCGTGCTCAGGGGGTTGTGCCGTCGTGTTTTACAGGGTTAACAACGCTTGAACATGTCTTAGAACACCAGCTAGTTGGCAGCGTGCGTGTAGTCGGTTTCTGAGGCTCGTTTGGCAGAGCATTAGCTCGCTTTCCCTTATTACTTAACCCTCGATCTTCTTTATAATTTTAGAACGCTGACTAACTCGGCTGTTCATCTGCTAACGGAGTACCTGTTCTTGTACATACACATGTATATATCGCTTGGCAATATCTTTCCTGGGTAACACGAGGACCAAGGCTGCCTGAAGCGTTCGACAGCTTGTCTTTATGACACTGCTCTCAAAAGTATTATGCAGTTTTACCCTTAGCAGTGCAAATGCCGTCTGATAGCTAGTATCGCTAAGCAACAGCACCTTGAGTTGATATATATCGTAAGGGAAAGACTTGCCTCGACTTCATTTTGGCAACGCCACTGTGTTCCCCTTTTTTTTTTTTTGATCCTTGGCTTCGCTTTATTTTGGTTTTGGGCCGTGATGTAGCATTGATAATCTAATGTGTACATGATGATTTCTGTGATATAGTTCCTCATTTTTTTTTTCCTCTCCCTACGTAACAAATTAGAATGTTAGTCACGGTGGGTTTTGGCAGAGTTGATCACCAGGTGGAAACCATGTAAATTATATACGTCCAAGTCATCAGCTGATGTGTAAGAATTAACGGTCTGACTCCATTGCTTTTAGCTTTTAAAAAGACAATTTAGCTGAGAACTCCTTCCTCAGCTATATATATATATATATATATATATATATATATATATATATATATATATGTACTATTTTTTCCCCCGATAGAGAAGTGGCAGTTATTTGAGGTTAATCGTCACACTAATGGCGATACTATTTGTCTTAAGGCAAGTCAAACAGTTATGTAAAAGATTAGTAACAGCTGCTGCGATGAGGAGGTTCTCAGAGTATCGTGGACTCATAAGAATATATATATATATATATATATATATATATATATATATATATATATATATATATATTATATATATTGCATTGGGGAAAAAATGAAGACAAAAAAAACATCATTGAGACCATCTATTACCTGTCATTCTCGGGCCAGTGTAATACGGCGCACTGGTATGATTACAGTTATCACCCAAGCCTATCTCCTGGCGCACCGGAGGAAGAATGAATGCATCCTTGTTTTCAGTGATTATAGGCCGCGCGAATCTCGGTGACATTGCGGCGTCGTTGTTGAAAAGAGTTCGTTTAAGTGTGAGGGAAGAACGGCAGAGGACATAACTCTCTGGAAACATATGTACCATGCAACACCCTGAACACAAGACTCTTGTTTTTTTGTTTTTTTTTTTCGTGTAAAAGTTCGTTAACATGTGGTGTGGTTACCCGTGTTCGGGCAAGGGGAAGGGAAGAAGGGAAGATCTTACAGTGTAGGACTGCCAGGTTAACCCTCCCTTCACTCTTTGTAGTCGAGATGGAAGGTAGGCAATTACAGCGTAAAGAGACTGACGCCGAGAGAGAGAGAGAGAGAGAGAGAGAGAGAGAGAGAGAGAGAGAGAGAGAGAGAGAGAGAGAGAGGTGATTGATAGAAATTCAGGCTGTATCAGGATGTGGTGGCATTCAATGTATGCCAGGATGCGCCAAGCTGAAGGGTAATTTTCCTGTCGTATGATGTATGTGGGTTCGTGTGGGACGCGATCTTCAGAGCTTAGCTTGGGCCATTTTTCTTCTCGTGAATAATAATGACAAAAAAAAAAAGAAGAGAGAAAAAAAATGACGGAAGAGAATCTGGGAAGGGGATGTTAAAACTCTCATCATTCAGAACCAGTTTGATGATTCGATGATGTATAATATATTTTGGAGTTATATCAATATAACTTTTTATGGATTGTGATATTGTCTTGGCTTTATTGTAGTTGTGTGGGTTGTAGGCCTATTAACTACCAGGGTCACAGAGGCCGTTGGCGTCTCGGAGCTGCAACCACCCGTCATGAGCACCGTCGTCAGATGTAAGGGAATTAATGATTCTAAGATGACGTATGCTCTGATTACGTATGTGGCCGTTGATCATGGTGTTAACTGTGTGTGATTTCGGTTCTCGTCATTGTGTCAGTATCATTCCATTATTGTTTTTGCTGTTGTCTACACCCAAGCTGAATCAAGATTGTGCATCATTTGACGCGTTGATTTCCATATCAGTTCTAGATTAATCACTGGTTATGGATCCCCCCCCACGGAACACCCTTTATCAGTGATAACTTCAATATTTTTAATCTATTCTGTGCACTGCTCATGGCAAGAGTCGCTCGCTAAACTGTCCAATTCCACTTTTATTATAATTATTATTATTATTATTATTATTATTATTATCATTATTATTGATATTATTATTATTATTATTATTATTATTATTATTATTATTATTATTATCATTATTATTATTATTGTTTATTATTATTTTTATTATTATCATTATTATTGATAGTATTATTTTTATTATTATTAATATTATCATTATTATTATTATTATTATTATTATTATTATTATTATTATTGTTATTATTATTGTTTATTATTATTATTATTATTGTTTATTATTATTATTATTATTATTATTATGATCATTATTATGAAATCCTTGTGTTTTGATTTCCATTGAATGGTTCTCCGTTAGGTTGTGGAACTCACGTGTGGTAGTTCCATGAGAAGTGAACTCCTGTGGTATTTGCCACCGAACTAGCAAGATGGAACGGGGTCCACAGAGTGTCTTAGATTTACCCAGTGGAACCGTGTACTGTGGCAGACGACCAGTTCGCCCCACAGAGGCACTGCCTCGCCCGGTGCACGGTGTCTTTCGTGCCACCGGCCAAGATTTCGTGGCGGATTTGTTTGTATGAAGTAAATTTACACATTCGTCTCGTGGTATGTGCAGTGCTTTTCCGAGACGAAACTACGGACATTAGTGAATTTGCAGACGAACACGCACGCATCTTGGGAATCAACACCACGACCGTTAGATGAAAAAAAAGAAGAGAATGAACATGCCATCACACCCAAGACTCGCTACCTACTTTGCTCAAGGGTCGTACCGTCGTCATGCTCATGGGTCGTACCGTCGTCGTCGCTCAAGGGTCGCACCGTCGACGTTGCTCAAGGGTCGATCGTACCCCCCCCCCCCCCCCCCCCCCCCCCCCCACCCCCCCCCCCCCCCCCCCCCCCCCCCCCCACCCCCCCCCCCCCCCCCCCCCCCCCCCCCCCCCCCCCCCCCCCCCCCCCCCACCCCCCCCCCCCCCCCCGTCGTGGTCAAGGGTCGTACCGTCGTCGTGCTCAAGGGTCGTACCGTTGTCGTCGCTCCCTACGTTGTTCAAGGGTCGTACCGTCGTCGTGCTCATAGGCCGTACCGTCGTCGTACTCAATGGTCTTACCGTCGTCGTCGCTCAAGGGTCGTACCGTTGTCGTACTCAATGGTCGTACCGTCGTCGTCGCTCAAGGGTCGTACCGTCGTCGTGCCCAAAGGTCGTACCGTCGTCGTGCTCAAGGGTTGTACCGTCGTGTTCAAGGGGTTTACCATCGTGCTCAAGGGTTGTACCATCGTGCTCAAGGGGTGTACCGTCGTGCTCAAGGGGTTTACCATCGTGCTCAAGGGGTTTACCATCGTGCTCAAGGTTGTACCGTCGTGCTCAAGGGGTTTACCATCGTGCTCAAGGGGTTTACCATCGTGCTCAAGGGGTGTACCGTCGTGCTCAAGGTTGTACCGTCGTGCTCAAGGGGTTTACCATCGTGCTCAAGGTTGTACCGTCGTGCTCAAGGTTTACCATCGTGCTCAAGGTTGTACCGTCGTGCTCAAGGGTTGTACCTTCGTGCTCAAGGGGTTTACCATCGTGCTCAAGGGTTGTACCATCGTGCTCAAGGTTGTACCGTCGTGCTCAAGGGGTTTACCATCGTGCTCAAGGGGTTTACCATCGTGCTCAAGGGGTTTACCATCGTGCTCAAGGGGTTTACCATCGTGCTCAAGGGGTTTACCATCGTGCTCAAGGGGTTTACCATCGTGCTCAAGGGGTTTACCATCGTGCTCAAGGTTTACCATCGTGCTCAAGGTTGTACCGTCGTGCTCAAGGGGTTTACCATCGTGCTCAAGGGGTTTACCATCGTGCTCAAGGGGTTTACCATCGTGCTCAAGGGGTTTACCATCGTGCTCAAGGGTTGTACCTTCGTGCTCAAGGGGTTTACCATCGTGCTCAAGGGGTTTACCATCGTGCTCAAGGTTGTACCGTCGTGCTCAAGGGTCGTACCGTCGTCGTGCTCAAGGGTTGTACCATCGTGCTCAAGGTTGTACCGTCGTGCTCAAGGGTCGTACCGTCGTCGTCGCTCAAGGGTCGTACCGTCGTCGTCGCTCAAGGGTCGTACCGTCGTCGTGCTCAAGGGGTTTACCATCGTGCTCAAGGTTGTACCGTCGTGTTCAAGGGGTTTACCATCGTGCTCAAGGGGTTGTACCTTCGTGCTCAAGGGGTTTACCATCGTGCTCAAGGGGTTTACCATCGTGCTCAAGGGGTTTACCATCGTGCTCAAGGTTGTACCGTCGTGTTCAAGGGGTTTACCATCGTGCTCAAGGGGTTTACCATCGTGCTCAAGGTTGTACCGTCGTGTTCAAGGGGTTTACCATCGTGCTCAAGGTTGTACCGTCGTGTTCAAGGGGTTTACCATCGTGCTCAAGGTTGTACCGTCGTGCTCAAGGGGTTGTACCGTCGTGTTCAAGGGGTTTACCATCGTGCTCAAGGGGTTGTACCTTCGTGCTCAAGGGGTTGTACCTTCGTGCTCAAGGGGTTGTACCGTCGTGTTCAAGGGGTTTACCATCGTGCTCAAGGGGTTTACCATCGTGCTCAAGGGCCGTACCGTCGTGCTCAAGGGTTGTACCATCGTGCTCAAGGTTGTACCGTCGTGTTCAAGGGGTTTACCATCGTGCTCAAGGGGTTGTACCTTCGTGCTCAAGGGGTTTACCATCGTGCTCAAGGGGTTTACCATCGTGCTCAAGGGGTTTACCATCGTGCTCAAGGGGTTTACCATCGTGCTCAAGGGGTTTACCATCGTGCTCAAGGGGTGTACCGTCGTGCTCAAGGGGTTTACCATCGTGCTCAAGGTTGTACCGTCGTGCTCAAGGTTGTACCGTCGTGCTCAAGGTTGTACCGTCGTGTTCAAGGGGTTTACCATCGTGCTCAAGGGGTTTACCATCGTGCTCAAGGGGTGTACCGTCGTGCTCAAGGTTGTACCGTCGTGCTCAAGGGTCGTACCGTCGTCGTGCTCAAGGGGTTTACCATCGTGCTCAAGGGGTTTACCATCGTGCTCAAGGGGTTGTACCTTCGTGCTCAAGGGGTTTACCATCGTGCTCAAGGGGTTTACCATCGTGCTCAAGGTTGTACCGTCGTGCTCAAGGTTGTACCGTCGTGCTCAAGGGGTTGTACCTTCGTGCTCAAGGGGTTGTACCGTCGTGCTCAAGGGGTTTACCATCGTGCTCAAGGGGTTTACCATCGTGCTCAAGGGGTTTACCATCGTGCTCAAGGGGTTTACCATCGTGCTCAAGGGGTTTACCATCGTGCTCAAGGGGTTTACCATCGTGCTCAAGGTTGTACCGTCGTGCTCAAGGTTGTACCGTCGTGCTCAAGGGGTTTACCATCGTGCTCAAGGGGTTTACCATCGTGCTCAAGGGGTTGTACCTTCGTGCTCAAGGGGTTGTACCTTCGTGCTCAAGGGGTTGTACCTTCGTGCTCAAGGGGTTGTACCTTCGTGCTCAAGGGGTTGTACCTTCGTGCTCAAGGGGTTTACCATCGTGCTCAAGGTTGTACCGTCGTGCTCAAGGGGTTTACCATCGTGCTCAAGGTTGTACCGTCGTGTTCAAGGGGTTTACCATCGTGCTCAAGGGGTTGTACCTTCGTGCTCAAGGGGTTTACCATCGTGCTCAAGGGGTTTACCATCGTGCTCAAGGGGTTTACCATCGTGCTCAAGGGGTTTACCATCGTGCTCAAGGGGTTTACCATCGTGCTCAAGGGGTTTACCATCGTGCTCAAGGGGTTTACCATCGTGCTCAAGGTTGTACCGTCGTGCTCAAGGGTCGTACCGTCGTCGTCGCTCAAGGGTCGTACCGTCGTCGTGCTCAAGGGGTTTACCATCGTGCTCAAGGTTGTACCGTCGTGCTCAAGGGGTGTACCGTCGTGCTCAAGGGTCGTACCGTCGTCGTGCTCAAGGGGTTTACCATCGTGCTCAAGGGGTTGTACCGTCGTGTTCAAGGGGTTTACCATCGTGCTCAAGGGGTTGTACCGTCGTGTTCAAGGGGTTTACCATCGTGCTCAAGGGGTTGTACCTTCGTGCTCAAGGGGTTTACCATCGTGCTCAAGGGGTTTACCATCGTGCTCAAGGGGTTTACCATCGTGCTCAAGGTTGTACCGTCGTGCTCAAGGGGTTTACCATCGTGCTCAAGGGGTTTACCATCGTGCTCAAGGGGTTGTACCTTCGTGCTCAAGGGGTTGTACCGTCGTGTTCAAGGGGTTTACCATCGTGCTCAAGGTTGTACCGTCGTGTTCAAGGGGTTTACCATCGTGCTCAAGGGGTTTACCATCGTGCTCAAGGGGTTGTACCTTCGTGCTCAAGGGGTTTACCATCGTGCTCAAGGTTGTACCGTCGTGCTCAAGGGGTGTACCGTCGTGCTCAAGGGGTTTACCATCGTGCTCAAGGTTGTACCGTCGTGCTCAAGGGTCGTACCGTCGTCGTGCTCAAGGTTGTACCGTCGTAAATGCGGGGCAGGGAGAACGTCGCACCTCACACACGCACACACCGCCGTCCGAGCTCGATACACAATTACACGGTTTATTTATATTATACCACCTCCTCCTCCTCCTCCTCCTTCTCCCTGTGCATCTTGCCGGAAGTTGCCAGTGCGTGAATTATGGCAGCATTTTTTTTTCCTTTTTCACTATCGCGAGATTTGATCAGTAACGTGAATTGGACTACCAGTCCAAGGACAGAGAAAGACACACACTCGTACAGAGAGCTGCTGAGGTCTGTGGTGGTGGTTTGTAGTGGTGCTGCGTCTCATTAATCAGCTGTAATCGCTGACCGATCATCTGGTCCTGATTAGAAGGAAGTTGGGTGAGGAGGAGTTGGAGGTGTAGTGGTGTGTGGTTGGTTGGTTGGGAGGGATGGGTTAAGGGGTTTCAGAAGTGGTCTTGCGAAAAAAAATGCGATCGTGCAGCAAACAGTTTTCTCAACGGTCAGAGACCTTCTTTCCTCCGTCTTTCGTTTACAGTCAAGCAAACGTAACATGCCGCTGAGAATAAGTGATAGAAAAAAAAAAACACAACAAAAAGAAGTGGGAGGAAACAAAGACAGCGGTGAAGGAGAGGAAAGAAGAGAAACGTGAGAGGGCAAAATAGAGTGGAAGGCAAAGACCGAAATCAAGGAAAAAATAATTTGTGTCCGATTTTCTCATGGATCATATTCTTATTAAAGGAGTGTTACGTAGACCATATATTTTCCTAGTCTTTGCACGCCTGGAAGATTAGTGGGCAGGTTAGTTCAGTTAGTCATGTTGTGGTGGTGGTAGTGTTGTGGCCAAGGAGCCCACGGAGGAGGAGCTGGTTCAGTAATATATATATATATATATATATATATATATATATATATATATATATATATATATATATATATATATATATATATATTCTTTTTTTTTCTTCTTGCCTTCTCATTTTCTTCCACTTACCAGTCTTGGATAATACTTGAGAAGGTGTTTTGGGTTGTGGGACCTGAGAGGTTGGATTAAAAATGTTCAGATTCACACAGACACACAGGATGATTATAGTTAACTCTTCAGTCAAATGTCCTCTCTCTCTCTCTCTCTCTCTCTCTCTCTCTCTCTCTCTCTCTCTCTCTCTCTCTCTCTCCATCTAGTTTTCGTCCATTTTCTGTCGTTGGTGCACACCACACCGTCAGTCCGGCACTGCTGGAGTAATGGGTTATCGTGGGAGAGAAGGGACCTTATAGAGACGACCTTTTTAATGTAGGGGAAAAGTTGCATTTATTTTTTTTCTAGATTCTCAATGCTATTGAGACGAAATTTGTAGTCCAAATGACAACTGTAAACCTTTTTGATCCCCCCGACCTCCACCGCACACACACACACACACACACACACACACACACACACACACACACACACACACACACACACACACACTGCTAGATATGGATGCCCTCGTTCATCACCTGGAACTCCTCAACCCTCTAATTTCTAACCCTCTTTTGTATTAGAATCCTCCCTTATTATAGCACTTGATGTGAATAATCCTTGTCTCATTTCTGTGATTCACTTCGTGTAACAACTCCCCCCCCCCCCCCCCCCCCGCTACACACACACACACACACACACACACACACACACCCACCCCTTTTTACACCCCCCCCCACACACACCTTTTTATACCCCACACACACACACACACACACACACACACACACACACACACACACACACACACGCACCAACCAACCCCCAGCCTACCCTCCCCCTCACACCTCACCTCCCTCCCCAGTCTCTGTACCTGCTGCCAAGAGCGATGAGTTAGGTGAGTGTCGGAAAATAACACCTCCGCTAAGCCATTGTGATCAGGTTGGGGGCACCGCTTGGGATTAATACATCGTGGTAAAGAGCAGTTGTGGATGATGCATCACGCCACAGAGCACCTCCCGATAATGCGACCTCCCTGCCACCGCCTCTATCATTATGCGCTATTAAGCGCGATATGATATCGATGACCCGGGATTATAATGAATGAATCCATATGCAGATCAGGTCTTTATTTTTTTTTTTTTTTTTTTACTACAGGCATTATTTTTCGTTTTATTTTTAAATGAAGGGTACCAGTTATTGAAATCTCGATAAGGTGGCGGATGCGTTCATCTCTTGATTTATGGTAAGGTTTTGCTGCCAAGAGAGTGGTACTTGATGTGTATGGCTTTCTCTGACACGCCACATGCCCTGCTTCGTGTAAAATGCTTGTACTAAAAAAAGAAAGAGAGAAAGGGGGAGAAAGGGAAGCGGCAGTACAGACTAACCCGTTCGTCATCTGATCGGCGAGTGTTGAAGGAGCCAATGATCACGTCAGGTCCAGACCCACTTGTACGAGCGAGATGGTATCGTGCATAACCGGTTGTGCATTGTGTGAAGAACAGTTTTACCTTAGTGGTTATATATATATATATATATATATATATATATATATATATATATATATATATATATATATATATTTATATATATATATATATATATATACTCTCATTCCGTCGTCAGTTCTAGAGGGTGATGAATCAGATGCGTTTTAAAGAAATAGGAACACTTTCCCAAAGATTCAAATAACATGTTCGTGTTCTTACTGTCACTAATGAAGTTGAGGGAAGACCTGTGATGTTTTAATTACAGTTGCTCATGTAGTGCTGGAGCAGATCCTTAATTAGTATAATATAACAAGATTTTTAGATACCTCCTCCTCCTCCTCCATCTGTTCACGTTCCTGAAGTTGCTCGCTGTGATCTCTGACTCGCTTACTGTGGGTGGCAGTAGAGGGACGTGTGGTGTGTGTTTGTTGAAACATCAAGTCTCTCGTCTGGACGGAATTCCATTGCGGATTGCAATGCATGAGTTCTGGTGCGAACCATAGGGTCAGAGTAGTGTATATATATCTGTGGTGTGGTAAGGGTATTGTGGAGGCACACAGAAGGGGGCTGAAGTTGTTCTAAAGTACCCGTCTAGACGGGGATATGCGTGGGTGTCGTGCAGTGCTTCTAGATCCAGCATATCCCCTTCCACAAGGTCACCCTTCTATAAACTACAGCCCCCTTACCCATCGCCCCTTCCACGAGGTCACTGTCTCATAAATTCCAACCCGTGTCGATTGCCCCATCCATGAGAGAATCTCTTCCAGAACACAAACCCTTACCTGCCATTATTCTACATGGACCTCTCCACTTCCCCACTCCTTCTCTTCCCATCACCCCTCTTCTCTCCAACCGTATCGTACCCCCCATCTCGTCGAACACCCTCCCTTCTCAACACACCTTTCCTCCCACTACATCCATCCATTCCCCCCCACACACCCCACCCAACTTCCATCCCACAAGAATCTCCTGTATCGCCCACCAACGTCCCACAGACACACCCCAGAACCTCATCCTTCCCTCCCCCATCTAAATCATACAGATCCGTTCCAGCCTCGCGACGTGGTGTCCCCCCCCCCGCCCCACCCATAACTTCCACCCCATTCAAGGCGCCCATCTAACAACTCATTCATCCATGTCGTACACTCAGAACCCTACACTCAACCCCTCCCCCTCTCCTCCCCCCCCCCCTACTATATATATCTTCAGGCCACAACACTCCGCCCCCCCCCCCCATGTACCCTACACCCAGGCCACCCACCTACAGTCTCTCTCTCTCTCTCTCTCTCTCTCTCTCTCTCTCTCTCTCTCTCTCTCTCTCTCTCTCTCTCTCTCTCTCTCTCTCTCTCTCTCTCTCTCGTTGATCCGGTAGACCTGTTCATTTTTCTTCCCCCCCCCAACCCCAGCCCTCCAGTTCACAGTCACCACAGACATTTTCCTAAAGATGAATTGTTTTGAAAGAGAATAATAAAAACGTCCACCAGAAGTAAACGAGTTTTCCCCCTCGCCACAATCCATTGTCACCAAGAATCAGGGATATCCTGCTGGAATTACGCATCTCCTGATTGAAATGTGAAGACGGAATACCTGCGGCAGTTTTATTTATTTCTATTTTTTGAAAGCGAGCGAATTTAGAAAAAAAAAATATTAACACTGAGTGGTGTTTGTGTGTGTGCGAGGTGACGATGATGATGATGATGATAATGGTATAATAAATCTAATAGATATGATAGTAATGATAGTGATGATAATGATAATAGTAATGATAATAATAATGATAATAATAATAATAATAATAATGATAATAGTAATAATAATAATAATGATTATAATAATAATATTTATAATGATAATAATGATAGTAATGATGATAGACATGATGACAGTGGTTTATTGACTTCAGGCAGTGATTCGACTGAAAACACACAGTTGAAGTGCTACAGATGCTACCGAACTGGGAGGTCATAACATGTGAATCATAAAAGGGCTTAAGATTAAGATAAGACTGTGTGTGTGTGTTTGGCAGCAGTGGCCAGATCACAGCTGGCCACCCTCATCTCCCTAACCTGTAAAGAGCGCTCCGACTCAGGGGAAGGAGGAGTGTGTGTGTGTGTGTGTGTATGTGTGTGTGTATGTGTATGTGTGAGTGAACGAAGCTGCCTTACTGGCAGAGGCGCTGCTTGACCCGCTGGGGAAGCCTCTCTCCACACACACACACACACACACACACACACACACACACACATTGGGTTAGTGAGTTTTCTGTTGGTGTAGGTTCGAGGGTGATGGAGTCGTAGAAGTTGGAGGTTGGCGATGGTGTTGGTGAGCGTTGGTGAAGGCGGTGGTCATAATAGTGTGGTTGATCGTGGTGGGGATAGGAATGTGGTGTTAGTGATAGTGGTGATGGTGGGGGTTTGTTCGTGCTGGTGGTGATGCAGTGGCGATGTTGACGATTGTGGTAGTGGTGTTGGTGATGATGCTGGTTGTAGCGTTGGTGCTAGTGGTGGTAGTGATGCTGGTTGTAGCGTTGGTGCTAGTGGTGTTGGTGATGCTGGTTGTAGCGTTGGTGCTAGTGGTGTTGGTGATGCTGGTTGTAGCGTTGGTGCTAGTGGTGTTGGTGATGCTGGTTGTAGCGTTGGTGCTAGTGGTGGTGGTGATGCTGGTTGTAGCGTTGGTGCTAGTGGTGTTGGTGATGCTGGTTGTAGCGTTGGTGCTAGTGGTGTTGGTGATGATGCTGGTTGTAGCGTTGGTGCTAGTGGTGGTGGTGATGCTGGTTGTAGCGTTGGTGCTAGTGGTGTTGGTGATGCTGGTTGTAACGTTGGTGCTAGTGGTGTTGGTGATGCTGGTTGTAGCGTTGGTGCTAGTGGTGTTGGTGATGCTGGTTGTAGCGTTGGTGCTAGTGGTGTTGGTGATGCTGGTTGTAGCGTTGGTGCTAGTGGTGTTGGTGATGCTGGATGTAGTGTTGGTGCTAGTGGTGTTGGTGATGCTGGTTGTAGCGTTGGTGCTAGTGTTGGTGGTGATGCTGGTTGTAGCGTTGGTGCTAGTGGTGGTGGTGATGCTGGTTGTAGCGTTGGTGCTAGTGGTGGTGGTGATGCTGGTTGTAGCGTTGGTGCTAGTGGTGTTGGTGATGCTGGTTGTAGCGTTGGTGCTAGTGGTGTTGGTGATGCTGGTTGTAGCGTTGGTGCTAGTGGTGTTGGTGATGCTGGTTGTAGCGTTGGTGCTAGTGGTGTTGGTGATGCTGGATGTAGTGTTGGTGCTAGTGGTGTTGGTGATGCTGGTTGTAGCGTTGGTGCTAGTGGTGGTGGTGATGCTGGTTGTAGCGTTGGTGCTAGTGGTGGTGGTGATGCTGGTTGTAGCGTTGGTGCTAGTGGTGGTGGTGATGCTGGTTGTAGCGTTGGTGCTAGTGGTGGTGGTGATGCTGGTTGTAGCGTTGGTGCTAGTGGTGTTGGTGATGCTGGTTGTAGCGTTGGTGCTAGTGGTGGTGGTGATGCTGGTTGTAGCGTTGGTGCTAGTGGTGGTGGTGATGCTGGTTGTAGCGTTGGTGCTAGTGGTGGTGGTGATGCTGGTTGTAGCGTTGGTGCTAGTGGTGGTGGTGATGCTGGTTGTAGCGTTGGTGCTAGTGGTGGTGGTGATGCTGGTTGTAGCGTTGGTGCTAGTGGTATTGGTGATGCTGGTTGTAGCGTTGGTGCTAGTAGTGTTGGTGATGCTGGTTGTAGCGTTGGTGCTAGTGGTGTTGGTGATGCTGGTTGTAGCGTTGGTGCTAGTGGTGTTGGTGATGCTGGTTGTACCGTTGGTGCTAGTGGTGTTGGTGATGCTGGTTGTAGCGTTGGTGCTAGTGGTGGTGGTGATGCTGGTTGTAGCGTTGGTGCTAGTGGTGTTGGTGATGCTGGTGGTAATGTTAATGCTGAGTGTTAGCTTTGTGATGGCGATGGTGGTGATGATGTTACACCATCTACCAGTACACTGCCCACCAGAACACCACCCCACCAGTACACTGCCCACCAGAACACCACCCCACCAGTACACTGCCCACCACAACACCACCCCACCAGTACACTGCCCACCAGAACACCACCCCACCAGTACACTGCCCACCACAACACCACCCCACCAGTACACTGCCCACCAGAACACCACCCCACCAGTACACTGCCCACCAGAACACCACCCCACCAGTACACTGCCCACCAGAACACCACCCCACCAGTACACTGCCCACCAGAACACCACCCCACCAGTACACTGCCCACCACAAAACCACCCCACCAGTACACTGCCCACCAGAACACCACCCCACCAGTACACTGCCCACCACAACACCACCCCACCAGTACACTGCCCACCAGAACACCACCCCACCAGTACACTGCCCACCAGAACACCACCCCACCAGTACACTGCCCACCACAACACCACCCCACCAGTACACTGCCCACCACAACACCACCCCACCAGTACACTGCCCACCACAACACCACCCCACCAGTACACTGCCCACCACAACACCACCCCACCAGTACACTGCCCACCACAACACCACCCCACCAGTACACTGCCCACCAGAACACCACCCCACCAGTACACTGCCCACCAGAACACCACCCCACCAGTACACTGCCCACCAGAACACCACCCCACCAGTACACTGCCCACCAGAACACCACCCCACCAGTACACTGCCCACCAGAACACCACCCCACCAGTACACTGCCCACCACAACACCACCCCACCAGTACACTGCCCACCACAACACCACCCCACCAGTACACTGCCCACCACAACACCACCCCACCAGTACACTGCCCACCAGAACACCACCCCACCAGTACACTGCCCACCAGAACACCACCCCACCAGTACACTGCCCATCACAACACCACCCCACCAGTACACTGCCCACCACAACACCACCCCACCAGTACACTGCCCACCACAACACCACCCCACCAGTACACTGCCCACCAGAACACCACCCCACCAGTACACTGCCCACCAGAACACCACCCCACCAGTACACTGCCCACCAGAAGACCACCCACCAGTACACTGCGCACCAGAAGACCACCCCACCAGTACGCTGCGCACCAGAACACCACCCCACCAGTACACTGCCCACCAGAACACCACCCCACCAGTACACTGCCCACCAGAACACCACCCCACCAGTACACTGCGCACCAGAAGACCACCCACCAGTACACTGCGCACCAGAAGACCACCCCACCAGTACGCTGCGCACCAGAACACCACCCCACCAGTACACTGCCCACTAGAACACCACCCCACCAGTACACTGCCCACCAGAACACCACCCCACCAGTACACTGCCCACCAGAACACCACCCCACCAGTACACTGCCCACCAGAACACCACCCACCAGTACACTGCCCACCAGAACACCACCCACCAGTACACTGCCCACCAGAACACCACCCACCAGTACACTGCCCATCAGAACACCACCCACCAGTACACTGCCCACCAGTACACTGCCCACCAGAACACCACCCACCAGTACACTGCCCACCAGAACACCACCCACCAGTACACTGCCCATCAGAACACCATCTACCAGTTTACCCCAACACTAATACATCCATCCTCCCCACCAGTATATGATAATATCCCACTGTAGATTACACACACACACACACACACACACACACACACACACACACACACACACAACACTCCAACACCCTACTTAAGATTATCCCTCTCATCCACCCCACCCCCTTCCCTTTATATTCCTCTTCCCTCCCCTTATGTGACACCCTCTGTGGCATTTCTAACCCTCTCCCCCTCCAGCGATCAGCCTCTTCCCCTCCCCCCCTCCCCTAAGGTAAACCAGTGATCCGTAACAAGGCTATAATTAATGACATATGGTGAACCAGGGCGTTATTGATGATTAAAATAGTGATCATCATTATGAGGAGAGACCTCATCATGCGGGATACCCCGAGCGGATGTGGGCCTCCACAGGCCTAGGGGCTAAAAAAGTATCCTTTAGGGCTATGTTATCTCCTGGCTGGCATTTACCACAAAGGTTGGTTGCGTTATCTTGTACTGGGAACGCGTGATGGTAGGTGCGTTAGCATATGTACCGGGAAAGCGTGTGGTAGTTGCTTCGGGCTGAATGTAATAGGAACGTGCGTGTGTGCGTCATTCCAGGTGTGTTGGAGACTTTCTGTGCTCGTTACGTCAGATGTACTGAGGACGCGTTTGTCTGTTACACTGGGTATGATTGGGAATTTAGGTGCCCTTTTCCTGGTTTTTGCATGTGTACTGACGCTAAGTGTTGCATGCTGTATGTATTATGTTCGTATGCAACACCATTCACCACGGAGCTGCGCACACGCACAGCATACGTAACATATCAGTCTACATCATACAGTAGCATAAAGTGCGCGCTAGGATACAGTGCGCCAGCAAACACTGTACTGTATGCAGCAACACTTTCCATACAGAGCACACCAGGTACTTGCATCAGACACACACCTCACACGAGCATGCACCACACACTAGCATACTCCAAACACTAGCATACTCCACACACTAGCATACTCCACACACTAACATATACCACACACGAGCATACACCACACACGAGCATACACCACACACGAGCATGCACCACACACTAGCATGCACCACACACTAGCATGCACCACACACTAGCATGCACCACACACTAGCATACACCACACACTAGCATATTCCTCACACTAGCATACACCACACACTAGCATATTCCACACACTAGCATACACCACACACTAGCATACACCACACACTAGCATATTCCTCACACTAGCATACTCCACACACTAGCATACACGACACACTAGCATACTCCACACACTAGCATGCACCACACGCTAGCATATTCCTCACACTAGCATACTCCACACGCTAGCGTACTCCACGCAATAGCATATTCCACACACTAGCATGCACCACACGCTAGCATATTCCTCACACTAGCATACTCCACACGCTAGCATATTCCTCACACTAGCATACTCCACACACTAGCGTACTCCACGCAATAGCATACTCCACACACTAGCATAAACCACACTAGCATAAACCACACACTAGCATATCCACACACTAGCATGCACCACACACTAGCATGCACCACACACTAGCATACACCACACACTAGCATGCTCCACACACTAGCATGCTCCACACACTAGCATACTCCACACACTAGCATACTCCACACACTAGCATACTCCACACACTAGCATACTCCACACACTAGCATACGCCACACACTAGCATACGCCACACACTAGCATACGCCACACACTAGCATACACCACACACTAGCATACTCCACACACTAACATACACCACACACTAGCATACACCACACACTAGCACACACACACACACACAGTAGCATACTCCACACACTGACATACAACATACCTGCATACAGCGTACAACAGCATACACCACGTTGAGACTTGCATAAAACACCACCACACACTGAGCATTAGCCAAACAACCAACTTCACACAACGGTATACTCCACACACACCCTGACTGGCCACACTGAACATATCTGCGCACACCACTCCCACACACCAACAGACCACAAACCACCACTAACCACGGACCACCACAAACCACCACACATCCCAAGTCTCATTTTTTTCCCCTTATCATTTTGGCAGAATGGTCCCAGAAAAAATGGTATGTTGATATGCGTATACCTTTGAACGAGTCGCTGGACTACACAATGTAGCACACGAATGCCCATACTAGAGAGAGAGAGAGAGAGAGAGAGAGAGAGAGAGAGAGAGAGAGAGAGAGAGAGAGAGAGAGAGAGAGCGGTCGTAACCCAACCTTTTACCTTGGCCTCTGGCTTATGACTGACACGAGTGAGGTCTTGGAAGGTGTGAGGGAGCGAGGTAGAGAACACACACACACACACACACACACACACACACACACACAGGCCTATGTGTTGATGACCGGGCCAGAGCGGAGGAGGGGTCTGCTGGCCGGCCTCGAAGCGTCTTTAATAGGATCAGGCGTCGCTTCACTCACCCGGCCACGCTCCCGCACGTGTCCTGACCTCTCGGTGGGAACTGGAAAATAAGAACGTGCGTATAAGAAATCGAAATATGAAGTTTAGATAGACAAAGATTTAGGAAGAAGTTATATATCGTTGATAGATTTATACACGGAGACACATAAAAGAGTTCTGGAAGAGATAGAGAGACAGTAAGCATAATATTTAAAGAAGCTACTTATTAAGTAGGTGGTAATTATATGATACTTCTGTGGAAGGGCTACACACACACACACACACACACACACACACACACACACACACACACACACACACACACACACACACAGTCGGCCTACACCCAACACAGGAGTTCATCTTCCCCTTGGAGCTGGTCGATAAATGGGTACCTTGCTTAGGCTGGGGTTTGTGTGTGTGTGTGTGTGTGTGTGTGTGTGTGTGCATCGACTCATAGGAGTTTAGATATGTATGGTAGATATATACAAGGTTAAGAGACGGGGCAACATGAGTTAAAACTCTTTTCTCGTGACACACACACACACACACACAATGGGTCACTGATGATTACCATCATACTAGCCATAATCTTATGGACATCACTGCCTTCCATTTTTCTTTCCTTAAGACTAGAAATCATTTCATCTTCCTTCTTGTAGTCCTCTTGGTTACTCCATCTGTTGCATTAGTCTAAGCTGGTGCTGGCTCAATATACGGATGCAGGTGCTCACAACCTTTGGAATTTGATCTCTCTGGTAACACACTGTGGAGCAGCAGTCCATCGCTGGTCGTATAACTCATGGCCGGTTATATCATGACTGGATAGGATCTTTCCTTCATCGAATGCAGGAATGTATTCATGGTCACCATGAGTTTTCACCTCCTCCATTCAGCACACTGAGCTAGTATAGACTTTTTTTTTTATCTGAAAACCAGTTGTCTTATTAAACAAATATGAAAATATGTAATTGTCACATATCCGTCAACATTACAGCAGTTGAGAAATGTACATCTGTACCTTAACAACATGTATTTTTCCTAATGATAGTTTTGTATTCTGAGGTATTGAGCCCAACTCCCTTGGATGAGTTTAACGTTAATTCAGTTTTCCCGAGATGAAGACAATTCCTGTCTACTGTTTTATGCGTCACTGCTCTCCCTCCGTATGGAGGTGTCGCTTTCTACCGTGTTTTGAGTTTTGTCTGTTCTCGATCAGTTGTCCCTCCTTCGAGTCACCAGGTACCCCACGAGAAAACTTCGGGGCTTTCGCCAGTCATTTGCTCCCTAGTCGTCCATCCAAACAGACCACGTCGTTTCCGCTTCACAGTTGTGAGCGGAAGCGTCTCAGCGTTTAGACTGCAGCTTCTGTATTACCCGCTGGCCCACGTGGACATTACAATGGTACCTTCCTGAAGAGAAACACAGACGGCGAACATCATCATTATCAGTGACCTCACACACTTTCATGAACCAACCTTGTAATTTAACACCATCCTAGGTACAAGGCTAATACCTCATGACATATATATATATATATATATATATATATATATATATATATATATATATATATATATATATATATATATATATATATATAATGTTCTGGAAGGAGGTAAATAGGGTGCGTAAGACAAGGGAGCAAATGGGAACTTCAGTGAAGGGCGTAAATGGGGAGGTGATAACAAGTAGTGGTGATGTGAGAAGGAGATGGAATGAGTATTTTGAAGGTTTGTTGAATGTGTCTGATGACAGAGTGGCAGATATAGGGTGTTTTGGTCGAGGTGGTGTGCAAAGTGAGAGGGTTAGGGAAAATGATTTGGTAAACAGAGAAGAGGTAGTAAAAGCTTTGCGGAAGATGAAAGCCGGCAAGGCAGCAGGTTTGGATGGTATTGCAGTGGAATTTATTAAAAAAGGGGGTGACTGTACTGTTGACTGGTTGGTAAGGTTATTTAATGTATGTATGACTCATGGTGAGGTGCCTGAGGATTGGCGGAATGCGTGCATAGTGCCATTGTACAAAGGCAAAGGGGATAAGAGTGAGTGCTCAAATTACAGAGGTATAAGTTTGTTGAGTATTCCTGGTAAATTATATGGGAGGGTATTGATTGAGAGGGTGAAGGCATGTACAGAGCATCAGATTGGGGAAGAGCAGTGCGGTTTCAGAAGTGGTAGAGGATGTGTGGATCAGGTGTTTGCTTTGAAGAATGTATGTGAGAAATACTTAGAAAAGCAAATGGATTTGTATGTAGCATTTATGGATCTGGAGAAGGCATATGATAGAGTTGATAGAGATGCTCTGTGGAAGGTATTAAGAATATATGGTGTGGGAGGCAAGTTGTTAGAAGCAGTGAAAAGTTTTTATCGAGGATGTAAGGCATGTGTACGTGTAGGAAGAGAGGAAAGTGATTGGTTCTCAGTGAATGTAGGTTTGCGGCAGGGGTGTGTGATGTCTCCATGGTTGTTTAATTTGTTTATGGATGGGGTTGTTAGGGAGGTAAATGCAAGAGTCCTGGAAAGAGGGGCAAGTATGAAGTCTGTTGGGGATGAGAGAGCTTGGGAAGTGAGTCAGTTGTTGTTCGCCGATGTTACAGCGCTGGTGGCTGATTCATGTG
Source organism: Panulirus ornatus (assembly GCF_036320965.1). NCBI lineage: Eukaryota > Metazoa > Arthropoda > Malacostraca > Decapoda > Palinuridae > Panulirus > Panulirus ornatus. The sequence continues at coordinate 16,359,315 of NC_092244.1, read as the reverse complement.
AGAAACTGCAGAAGCTGGTGACTGAGTTTGGTAAAGTGTGTGGAAGAAGAAAGTTAAGAGTAAATGTGAATAAGAGCAAGGTTATTAGGTACAGTAGGGTTGAGGGTCAAGTCAATTGGGAGGTGAGTTTGAATGGAGAAAAACTGGAGGAAGTGAAGTGTTTTAGATATCTGGGAGTGGATCTGTCAGCGGATGGAACCATGGAAGCGGAAGTGGATCATAGGGTGGGGGAGGGGGCGAAAATTTTGGGAGCCTTGAAAAATGTGTGGAAGTCGAGAACATTATCTCGGAAAGCAAAAATGGGTATGTTTGAAGGAATAGTGGTTCCAACAATGTTGTATGGTTGCGAGGCGTGGGCTATGGATAGAGTTGTGCGCAGGAGGATGGATGTGCTGGAAATGAGATGTTTGAGGACAATGTGTGGTGTGAGGTGGTTTGATCGAGTAAGTAACGTAAGGGTAAGAGAGATGTGTGGAAATAAAAAGAGCGTGGTTGAGAGAGCAGAAGAGGGTGTTTTGAAATGGTTTGGGCACATGGAGAGAATGAGTGAGGAAAGATTGACCAAGAGGATATATGTGTCGGAGGTGGAGGGAACGAGGAGAAGAGGGAGACCAAATTGGAGGTGGAAAGATGGAGTGAAAAAGATTTTGTGTGATCGGGGCCTGAACATGCAGGAGGGTGAAAGGAGGGCAAGGAATAGAGTGAATTGGAGCGATGTGGTATACAGGGGTTGACGTGCTGTCAGTGGAGTGAATCAAGGCATGTGAAGCGTCTGGGGTAAACCATGGAAAGCTGTGTAGGTATGTATATTTGCGTGTGTGGACGTGTGTATGTACATGTGTATGGGGGGGGGGGGGTTGGGCCATTTCTTTCGTCTGTTTCCTTGCGCTACCTCGCAAACGCGGGAGACAGCGACAAAGTATAAAAAAAAAAAAAAAAATATATAATGTATGTATATATATGCACTTTTCACCCAGGTCTTGATAGCGCTAAACATCATCCTTTCCTTGTTCGTTTCTGCGACGAGGCCTGTGTTGATCTGTTCCCAAGCTCTTCTTTCCTTTTACATCCTACAAAGTGAGCCTATTTGGGTAGGTAGACTTTACGAGATGAACTCATCCCCTCGTGTCTCACTAGTGAAGGTACACTCTCTGCTGAACATAACTAAGCCATTTTTCATGCTTATCTGCGACAACCTTTCATATCAGAAAGACAGCACGCAAGTAATGGACATTGTAACGTAAGTCTTAGACGCCCTTTTGACAAACATCACCGAATGTAAGTAGAATAATGGGGGAACAAAGTTCTTCAAAACAATCGCAATCAGTTTCGGGTCAGCAGAATCAGAATCTTTTTTTCCTTTATCCTCAGCCAGATAACTTTGCCAAAACTTTCCCCATCCTAAAACACCCTCCTCCTCCTCCTCCTCCTCTCGTATGTCCAGACCTCATCACAGCAACTTCATCTCGTGAGAAGTTAGAACTCCTTAATTACATATATAGAAAAAGCTCAGATCTTGATTCTGGCACCCCTCACAAACCCAGTTTCACCAGCCGTTCCTTTAATACCAAAGCTCCCTAGAGCACAACGCTGTCGGCTCTTAAACACTTGAGGTTCGAAAAAAAAAAAATCATCCTGATCTAGTGTTTGTAAGTCTGCTGTAGTTCTGAAAATATGTCTTTCCATATCAGCCTTGTTCCCTAAGGATATGAATTCTTTCTCACTACTTTTGCTTCTACTACAAGCTCGTTGAGGCTTGCCAATAAACATCACATCCCTAGAATCAGTGGTTCTTCCTCACCATCACTCTAGAAACTAAATAACCCCTCATAGATTTTCATCAACATTAGTTTTTCTATATATTCCTGGGAAAAAAGTTTCAAGCATATTTGATTTCACCTCTTCTCCGTCACCTGGAGATCTCGGTACACCCCCTCCCCCCACGCCTGCACAGCTTTATCCATTCTTGCCCCGTTTCCTCTTCTATGTCATGAAGGTATTTAACATACTTTGGCCTAAGTCTCCTCTTGCGTGACACTGGCGTACCACTGTGTAGTGTTAACCCTCCCCTACTTGTACAAGGAAGCTGCCGGGGGCTGCTGGTAACTACAGACACGGGTCGTGTGCAGGTGACACAACTCCTCACAGTAGCTTATTCTTTTGTTCTTCTCGTGTAAATAGGAGTCTGCCTCTGCGAGTGTCACTTTCCTGATTATTTTGGACCTCAGCCATCAACTTGATATTCTTGAACTAAGCATTAGCCAGTGAGTTCATCCTGGTGTCTCAATCAACCGAGAGTATCTTGTAAATGTTAGTTAGCTTTCTTCTCTCACTCTCCTGACTGCTTGCCATAAAGATAAGCCACGCTCGTGTTATCTAACATCACATTCCTAACATCCGGGAAGTTGCGTACAAGCCCTTCCTTCACCCTTCCGTGATGATATTCCTTATCTAGCAATCCGATATTTACCTTCGGACATCTTTCACTCGTGGTAGTCATCCATCACCTTCTTATTATTCTTCATCTCAGTCGTCGTAGTCTCACAGATGCTCTGATGAAAGTCGATGCATTCTGTTCCGCCTGCCTGTAGGAGCGTTGAGACTGTGCGTGCCACACCCACCACTGCGCTGCGCGTTGGTTGATATCCACCCCTCAGAGTCCCCAATACTCGAACCCCACAAACTTTTTCTCTTCCCTCCTATTGCACTCCTTTCGCATCTTTTTTTCTGTTAACTCAACGACTGTTCTTGTGCAGACCACTTCTAAATTGGACAGCGTACGCAGTGCTCATATGTCCATCCCCTCTAGCTACGCACGTTATGCATACATTCATGCGTATAAACGTATATATATATGTATACATGTATCACTCACCAGGATTCGCTTCACTCGTGTACAAGTCAGTCAGTCAGTCTCATACACACCGACAGGTGAACAGATCACAGGCGTCCACCCCACGCCACCAAAGACTGTTCTCAACAGCGTGTCATAAAGCATCGTAGATCATGCGAGAGCCACACCATACGCTGGCCTACCTCACACCCCTCACTTCACCATAACCACATGCATGCTCAGATACACCACGCCTCTCGCTCTATCAAGCATGCACTTCTCTATTATACCCAATGTATGCTAGCATACTCCACGTCCCTCATTACACCAACGTACATACGTACCTTCAAGTATACACCACGAGCTCACGTAAAGCACTCACTCAACAGCTTGCACACACGGTAGCTTACATAACACTGGGGGATGTGCCGGAGGGAATGGCTTCGGTTGGGGAGGGAGGAGCCTTCTGCTCTACCATCTCTATCTATATAGATTAGGAAGTGATGGTGCTATAACCATCCTCTAAGAGATGAGCTCGTCACAAGTCCATAAAGTCTTCTTCTGTATGCCTCTATATGCCTTTCTCACTTTGTTATACCCCCAGGTACTCCTCCAGAGCAGTACTCTCGTTGTAGTGTCCCGTCATACGCCTCAACCGGTGTATGCAACAGGCCATTAAACACCATAAACTAACAATATAAGCTCTTTATCGGATTCCAGCATGAATCACCACATCGCAGTACAAAGTAACTCTCCCTTGCTCTCCCTTGGATGAGACCATACAACAGGCAGTGGCTTGTAAGAATCATTGTCACATGTGTATCATCTTCATGCATCATCTTCATCTCGCTGTGACCAAGGGTACGCGCCAGGAAACACATTATCATCCTCATCATCATCGAGGGTAATGACATGGCCTCTGGTGACATTCTTAATCAGTCAGTTACCTCGTTGTGGAATGGGCTGACTTCCTGGGAGTATTTGGTCTAGCCTGTCAGAACATGAGAGACACGATCCTTGACCGCCATGAGCACGGCGGTGCGACCCTTATCATCCTCGATTATCATGGCGTTATCTCTGATCCTCGTGGGTCAGGTCAAAGGTCTAACGCCATCATACGTGAGTGTTCTTGGGTCCTACAGTGGAGCTCAAGGATAGTAGTGTTGTGCTCAAGGATTGTACCGTCGAGCTCAGGGTGTCGTACCGTTATGCTCAAGGGTCGTACCGTCGTGTTTCCAGGAGTGTACCGTCAACCTCATGGATCGTACCTTCATAGTTAAGGGTTGTACCGACGAGCTCATGTGTCGTCCCGTCGTGCTCCAGGGTTGCCCCGTCGTGCTACAGGGTTGTTCCGTCGTGCTCCAGGGTTGCGCCGTCGTGCTCCAGGGTTGTCCCGTCGTGCTACAGGGTTGCCTCGTCGTGCTCCATGGTTGCCCTGTCGTGCTCCAGGGTTGCCCTGTCGTGCTTCAGGGTTGCCCCGTCGTGCGCCAGGGTTGCCCCGTCGTGCCCCAGGGTTGCCCCGTCGTGCTCCAGAGGTTATAAAGGAAATGTTAGCTTCTGTCGTCACATACCAGCCCCTCGCTGAGAGGTCAGTCAGGTCAGGTGGTGTAGCCGAGGTTCACTTCACTAAGTGAGGCAAAGTTTAGCCAAGTATTGGGTGAAGATTTTTTTTTTCTTAAACTTGGGAGATTAAATTACTTTTTGAAATAGATTGATGAAACTAATTTGTGATTACTATTTATGATTACTGCTTGTGTATTGCGGAGGAAGGCTTTTACAGTCGTGTTGCAGTGTCTCTTAGCTTTGTATGTATGTACCGCATCTTTACTCCTTTATGTACACACACACTCACACATCCCAGCCTAAGCCCGCCTCTCAACCAGCCCAAGGGAAAGATGTACAGCTGCGTTGACTGTGGGCCTAAATGCCGCGGCTAGGATTTAAACCTGGAAGGCGGGCCCGTGTGTGAATCTTGGCCAACAACACAAACCACAACACCAGTGAAGCCCCTGTAGTTACCGTTTGTGTGTTCCGGACGGATAGTTTTATATTGCCACAGCCCCGTGACTTAACATATATATATATATATATATATATATATATATATATATATATATATATATATATATATATATATATATATATATTTATTTTGCTTTGTCGCTGTCTCCCGCGTTTGCGAGGTATATATATTTTTTTTTTTTTTTTTTTTTTTTTTTTTTTTATACTTTGTCGCTGTCTCCCGCGTTTGCGAGGTAGCGCAAGGAAACAGACGAAAGAAATGGCCCCCCCCCCCCATACACATGTAAATACACACGTCCACACACGCAAATATACATACCTACACAGCTTTCCATGGTTTACCCCAGACGCTTCACATGCCTTGATTCAATCCACTGACAGCACGTCAACCCCTGTATACCACATGACTCCAATTCACTCTATTCCTTGCCCTCCTTTCACCCTCCTGCATGTTCAGGCCCCGATCACACAAAATCTTTTTCACTCCATCTTTCCACCTCCAATTTGGTCTCCCTCTTCTCCTCGTTCCCTCCACCTCCGACACATATATCCTCTTGGTCAATCTCTCCTCACTCATTCTCTCCATGTGCCCAAACCATTTCAAAACACCCTCTTCTGCTCTCTCAACCACGCTCTTTTTATTTCCACACATCTCTCTTACCCTTACGTTACTTACTCGATCAAACCACCTCACACCACACATTGTCCTCAAACATCTCATTTCCAGCACATCCATCCTCCTGCGCACATCTCTATCCATAGCCCACGCCTCGCAACCATACAACATTGTTGGAACCACTATTCCCTCAAACATACCCATTTTCGCTTTCCGAGATAATGTTCTCGACTTCCACACATTTTTCAAGGCTCCCAAAATTTTCGCCCCCTCCCCCACCCTATGATCCACTTCCGCTTCCATGGTTCCATCCGCTGACAGATCCACTCCCAGATATCTAAAACACTTCACTTCCTCCAGTTTTTCTCCATTCAAACTCACCTCCCAATTGACTTGACCCTCACCCCTACTGTACCTAATAACCTTGCTCTTATTCACATTTACTCTCAACTTTCTTCTTCCACACACTTTACCAAACTCAGTCACCAGCTTCTGCAGTTTCTCACATGAATCAGCCACCAGCGCTGTATCATCAGCGAACAACAACTGACTCACTTCCCAAGCTCTCTCATCCCCAACAGACTTCATACTTGCCCCTCTTTCCAAAACTCTTGCATTTACCTCCCTAACAACCCCATCCATAAACAAATTAAACAACCATGGAGACATCACACACCCCTGCCGCAAACCTACATTCACTGAGAACCAATCACTTTCCTCTCTTCCTACACGTACACCTGCCTTACATCCTCGATAAAAACTTTTCACTGCTTCTAACAACTTGCCTCCCACACCATATATTCTTAATACCTTCCACAGAGCATCTCTATCAACTCTATCATATGCCTTCTCCAGATCCATAAAAGCTACATACAAATCCATTTGCTTTTCTAAGTATTTCTCACATACATTCTTCAAAGCAAACACCTGATCCACACATCCTCTACCACTTCTGAAACCACACTGCTCTTCCCCAATCTGATGCTCTGTACATGCCTTCACCCTCTCGATCAATACCCTCCCATATAATTTACCAGGAATACTCAACAAACTTATACCTCTGTAATATATATATATATATTGAGAGGGTGAAGGCATGTACAGAGCATCAGATTGGGGAAGAGCAGTGCGGTTTCAGAAGTGGTAGAGGATGTGTGGATCAGGTGTTTGCTTTGAAGAATGTATGTGAGAAATACTTAGAAAAGCAAATGGATTTGTATGTAGCATTTATGGACCTGGAGAAGGCATATGATAGAGTTGATAGAGATGCTCTGTGGAAGGTATTAAGAATATATGGTGTGGGAGGCAAGTTGTTAGAAGCAGTGAAAAGTTTTTATCGAGGATGTAAGGCAGGTGTACGTGTAGGAAGAGAGGAAAGTGATTGGTTCTCAGTGAATGTAGGTTTGCGGCAGGGGTGTGTGATGTCTCCATGGTTGTTTAATTTGTTTATGGATGGGGTTGTTAGGGAGGTAAATGCAAGAGTTTTGGAAAGAGGGGCAAGTATGAAGTCTGTTGGGGATGAGAGAGCTTGGGAAGTGAGTCAGTTGTTGTTCGCTGATGACACAGCGCTGGTGGCTGATTCATGTGTGAAACTGCAGAAGCTGGTGACTGAGTTTGGTAAAGTGTGTGGAAGAAGAAAGTTAAGAGTAAATGTGAATAAGAGCAAGGTTATTAGGTACAGTAGGGTTGAGGGTCAAGTCAATTGGGAGGTGAGTTTGAATGGAGAAAAACTGGAGGAAGTGAAGTGTTTTAGATATCTGGGAGTGGATCTGGCAGCGGATGGAACCATGGAAGCGGAAGTGGATCATAGGGTGGGGGAGGGGGCGAAAATTCTGGGGGCCTTGAAGAATGTGTGGAAGTCGAGAACATTATCTCGGAAAGCAAAAATGGGTATGTTTGAAGGAATAGTGGTTCCAACAATGTTGTATGGTTGCGAGGCGTGGGCTATGGATAGAGTTGTGCGCAGGAGGATGGATGTGCTAGAAATGAGATGTTTGAGGACAATGTGTGGTGTGAGGTGGTTTGATCGAGTGAGTAACGTAAGGGTAAGAGAGATGTGTGGAAATAAAAAGAGCGTGGTTGAGAGAGCAGAAGAGGGTGTTTTGAAGTGGTTTGGGCACATGGAGAGGATGAGTGAGGAAAGATTGACCAAGAGGATATATGTGTCGGAGGTGGAGGGAACAAGGAGAAGAGGGAGACCAAATTGGAGGTGGAAAGATGGAGTGAAAAAGATTTTGTGTGATCGGGGCCTGAACATGCAGGAGGGTGAAAGGAGGGCAAGGAATAGAGTGAATTGGAGCGATGTGGTATACCGGGGCTGACGTGCTGTCAGTGGATTGAATCAAGGCATGTGAAGCGTCTGGGGTAAACCATGGAAAGCTGTGTAGGTATGTATATTTGCGTGTGTGGACGTATGTATATACATGTGTATGGGGGTGGATTGGGCCATTTCTTTCGTCTGTTTCCTTGCGCTACCTCGCAAACGCGGGAGACAGCGACAAAGTATAAAAAAGAAAAAAAAAAAAAAAATATATATATATATATATATATATATATATATATATATATATATATATATATATATATATATAATGTCTTTACTCCTATGTACACACACACACACTGCACGAGCCTTAGCCAGGTACCTTTCCATCGACCAATTACGAGGGGAGGATGAACACTTGGGTTGTGTGTGGGATGACAGCCGCGCCTAGGATTCGAACCCATGCGCTGATCGTGGTTAGTTACGATCACCACGGAGACGTGATTAGCATTAGTGTGTGTGTGTGTGTGTGTGTGTGTGTGTGAGCGAGTATGTATCAGGGAGGCGTTTGGCAGGCGTAAATTTTGTATTCATGCTTCTGTAAAATTAGAATCTATTTCCAGTTACGTTCGGCGTAGACCTCCTCTCTCTCTCTCTCTCTCTCTCTCTCTCTCTCTCTCTCTCTCTCTCTCTCTCTCTCTCTCTCTCTCTCTCTCTCTCTCTTCTCTCTCTCTCTTCTCTCTCTCTCTCTCTCTCTCTCTCTCTCTCTCTCTCTCTCTCTCTCTCTCTCTCTCTCTCTCCCCCCCCCCCCATGTGCGATATGTTTCACGTCCACGCATTCTCGCCGATGTTGTTAACTGGATGACTTGTGAAATATATTCATGACGCAGCCAAGCTGTGGTCGAAGTATATCGCGTTATCGGTCCTTGGCGCAGGGAAAGAGCCAGATGGAAAGATTGCGGCAAGTGATGTGGTCGGCTGCTTAATACAACGTATTTGAATACGAATGCTTCAAAATTCTAGTCAGGTATCCTATAACACGTTATATACTCGACGGCTGATGGCTGGTCCGAGGCTATGATTATCAAGGAGCTGCAGGTAGATGCGGAGGGAACGCAAATGAAACTAAAATTTTATGATTTTTTTTTTTTATTTTGCTTTGTCGCTGTCTCCCGCGTTAGCGAGGTAGCGCAAGGAAACAGACGAAAGAATGGCCCAACCCGACCACATACACATGTATATACATACACATCCACACACTGAAATATACATACCTATACATCTCAGTGTACACATATATATACATACACAGACATATACATATATACACATGTACATAATTCATACTGTCTGCCTTTATTTGTTCCCATCGCCACAACGCCACACATGGAATAACAACCCCCTCCCCCCTCATGTGTGCGAGGTAGCGCTAGGAAAAGACACCAACGGCCCCATTCGTTCACACTCGGTCTCTAGTTGTCATGTAATAATGCACCGAAACCACAGCTCCCTTTCCACATCCAGGCCCCACACAACTTTCCATGGTTTACCCCAGACACTTCACATGCCCTGGTTCAATCCATTGACAGCACGTCGACCCCGGTATACCACATCGTTCCAATTCACTCTATTCCTTGCTCGCCTTTCACCCTCCTGCATGTTCAGGCCCTGATCACTCAAAATCTTTTTCACTCCATCTTTCCACCTCCAGTTTGGTCTCCCACTTCTCCTCGTTCCCTCCACCTCTGACACATATATCCTCTTGGTCAATCTTTCCTCACTCATTCTCTCCATGTGACCAAACCATTTCAAAACACCCTCTTCTGCTCTCTCAACCACACTCTTTTTATTACCACACATCTCTCTTGCCCTTACATTACTTACTCGATCAAACCACCTCACACCACATATTGTCCTCAAACATCTCATTTCCAGCACATCCATCCTCCTGCGCACAACTCTATCCATAGCCCACGCCTCGCAACCATACAACATTGCTGGAACCACTATTCCTTCAAACATACCCATTTTTGCTTGCCGAGATAATGTTCTCGACTTCCAAACATTCTTCAAGGCTCCCAGAATTTTCGCTCCCTCCCCCACCCTATGATTCACTTCCGCTAACATGGTTCCATCCGCTGCCAGATCCACTCCCAGATATCTAAAACACTTTACTTCCTCCAGTTTTTCTCCATTCAAACTTACCTCCCAATTGACTTGACCCTCAACCCTACTGTACCTAATAGCCTTTCTCTTATTCACATTTACTCTTGACTTTCTTCTTTCACACACTTTACCAAACTCAGTCACCAGCTTCTGCAGTTTCCTACATGAATCAGCCACCAGCGCTGTATCATCAGCGAACAACAACTGACTCACTCTCCAAGCTCTCTCATCCACAACAGACTGCATACTTGCCCCTCTTTCCAAAACTCTTGCATTCACCTCCCTAACAACCCCATCCATAAACAAATTAAACAACCATGGAGACATATATATATATATATATATATATATATATATATATATATATATATATATATATATATATATATATATAGATGTCTCCATGGGGAGCCAGAGAGGGTGACTGTTTCCAAAAAGGTATGTTTCAACTATCGATCTGTGTTTCCTCAACTGCTATTGTGGGTCGTCGTCTGACCTGAAGCTTTCTCAAGGCCGTTCGATGATGGGGTATTTAACCTCGTACTCGTCCATGACGTGATTTGTGTATGACCTGCAAAAATATATTTCGTTCATAAGGACTGTCACGTTTACCTTTTCGTCATATATTTCCCTTGTGCGATATTATTTTCCTCTCCATCGATAACCCGTGACATTCCAATTTTCCAGTAATTCCCAATGTGCATCGATATGATTTGGTACATGTCACGACCTTTAATTACTAGGCTTAGATTGTAATTACTGACACACTGGCGTCATCTTGAATATTAATTAATATTTGTTCTTTGCGATTAATATCGTTGTTCGTTTTCCTTATGATCGTCTCTTTACGAGGGGGAGTAACAGTCTCGTTAATGAACTCTATTTCAAAGGAGTCATTTCCCTTCTCCTGTAAGGAGCGCACCCTTAAAACTGCTGGAGCCCTTCCATGAAAGGGGTCTTGGAGTTTACAGTAAAAAAAGAAAAAAGATAATGATAACGCGCGCGCGCTCACACACACACACACACACACACACACACACACACACGCGCGCGCGCAAGCACACACACACACACACATACACACACACACACACACACACACACACACACACACACACACAATGGAATAATGCGGATGAGACTGATAGAATGCAACCTTTAATATGATTATTATCTAGCAAGAAATAAGCTTCAGTATTTAGTGTATGAGAGGAACTTGGAAGTTGACATCGTCCCTCATATTCTGTCCCCAGAGTCTCACATCAGGGGATTAGTAAAGGAGAAAAGCTGTCTTGTGGCGAATATCAGAATAGCTCTCAAACATATGAGTAAGGGAATATTTAGCAAGTTCGATTCATATCCTACACAAGGCCAAAACTAGTTCATGGTTCTCAGGTTTGGTTATCGCACCTGTAAAAGCACGAAGAGCTAATAGAGAAGGTCCAGATGAGGGCAACAATGATGATCACGGATTTAAGAGAGTTGAGTTACAGGAAGACTTCGATTTGATCGGCACGGAAGAGAGAAGAGCAAAGGGTGATCTAGTCATGACCTTCAAAATTCTATACGAGATTGTTGGTGTAGACAGTGAACATTTCTTCGAAAGATGTAGGGAATAGAACAACCAGAGGACAAAATAGAATGAGATTAAGCAAGAAACTTGTTGAAGAACATGCGAGGAAGCACTTCTGTAGTGTCGGAGTGGATAGCGAATGGATTGAAGTGACCGAGGATATGCTTAATACAGACAGCAAACAGAATTTTAAGGTGTAATCCTGTCTCCCAGTACGGTTTAAATAGTTCATTACATTTGTACAGTTGGGTTGTAGGCGGGCACCTGCCACGTTAGTGCTTGCGTGTCGGGAGGTAACATCACCGCAGTAGGCCAGCGCCCTGGTCGCTAGTCTTACCTTTCTCGTGCATCATAAACCGTCCAGCACCAGTGTAAAGCTCTTCCCGTTACGCACAGATTGTAATCACACATCGTGATCATAAAAGGACGTAATTCGGCAAGGCAGCTCCTCCATCTCCACTCCTCGGCCCCACTCTTAGGGCTGGCTCCCAAAACTTAACGGCAAACACCAGCGGTGTGTAATTGAGGTGGAGATTTGGGTCCTGGATTGATGGGGTATTATGGCAGGCACTGTAGGGTTCCTCCCTCCTGATCTTGTCGTGGTGACGGAGTTGTGTGGGGGGTGGGGTGGGGAGGGGTGATGGTAGAGACTCTCCCTTACCCCCATCTCTCAAAATGCAGAATCGTCACGTGAACCCCATAGATTGTCGACAGCTTGTGTTTTAAGGTTGATATTTGAACCTTGAGTTGATTCTGAAGACGGTGTTGTGTTGGGCCGGGTGTTAACCCTCAGATTCATCGATACATTTTTGGGGAGATAAAGGTAGAGGAGCTCAGAAGATTTAGACGGGATCGTAGAGGGTTTTAGGAAGCTGGTGATGAGGTCCAGGAGGAACAGGACACACAGACACCCAGACATTAAGGACGAGAGAGAGAGAGAGAGAGAGAGAGAGAGAGAGAGAGAGAGAGAGAGAGAGAGAGAGAGAGAGAGAGACATATTCCAGTTCAAGTCAAGCGTGTGTCACATAATTCTTTCCACATCCACTACTCACCACCTTCTTGTATAATGCCATTGTAGTTCCAGGGTTTCACGTACCCAGCTTCCGTACAGGCACATTCCGATTTCTTTTACTCCGAAATGTTCTGTGTCAACCAAAGATCGCCGAGGAGATCAGATATTACATTCGTCTGTGTTAAAGTGTCGTCTTTGAAGGCACATCGAAAGGAATCCACGCCATCTGTTCCCGTTAAGATAATATAGGATCATATGACATTATTCTTCGGATGTATAAAGTGGTCAGTCAGGCTGCTCGCTCGTCAGTTTGGTCCAGTGTGAGGCGCTTGATGACTTTTCTCCCCTATGGTGGGCAAATCTTAAGGCCTGTAGCTTTTCCTCCTTCCTCGCTTCCCTTAATTTCGGCACCATGTTTGTTATTATCTTCTGTTAGTTCTTTATGCTTCTTTCGGTGTTTGTTTGTTTGTTTGTGTGTGTGTGTGTGTGTGTGTGTGTGTGTGTGTGTGTTTGCTGATGATTAATAAGCATTATTTACATCATTATCATCATTAGGTCCGACACATACACGCCCGTGATGACTAACTTACCCTACTTCATCCACTACTCTCCTTGTGTCAGCATCATCATCATCAGCGAGTCCCCTAGATCACCTCTTCCTTATTAGCATCAGTTGTCGTTCTATCATCCTCATAATGTTCTTTGGTCATTATCATCATTTACAACACCATTTCCGCAACGTCCTCAGCGCTGATATGATAATCACCCTGATTGGCGAGGAGCATCGGTAGCCTTGGCATTTATCATCTTCACTATAAGACAAAAAAAGGACTTGAACCCATCGCCGCCACCCCCCCCCCCCCCCCCCCATCATCCCTTTAACACCATTAATTGTGAGAACATCTATATTATTCTGCCGACGCGTAGATACCGGACCTCAAACGCTTATTTTGGGAAGTTGAATCCCAGAAAGCTAAAACGAAATATATATGTATATATTTTCCCCATGGACTCATAGCAATTTATATATATATATATATGTGTGTGTGTGCGTGTGTGTATGTGTGTATACCTATCCCTGTTATGAGATTTATTAACTACCTTGGTAATATGCAAATTACCAACGTCATCCCAGCCCATCTCCTCATAAACAATTACACAAGGTAATTTGAATCATTTGCGCCCCCCCCCCCCCCCCGAACGCCTCGACAACAACATACTGCGACAGGATGATGACAAGTTTGTCGTGACCTCGAGCAACAAGGGTCACTGCGGCGGGACCTCGGCCTGACCAGAAAGCAAGTAAGATGTTTCTCCCGACGAAGGATTGGGGTTAACGCCGCCGCCACCGCCGCGCAGCGGGTATTCGCTTCTGAATAATCAAGTTTTGAAGACTATATCATCCACGCTACTCTTGAATGAGAAGTTTGGGAACGATTCGGGATGTTAGGGAAAGTTTACGGAGCTTCGTCAATCAGTGTGTGTAGTGTGTGTGTGTGTGTGGGTCGATGGGTGGGTGTAGTGTGGGTGGGTGGGTGTAGTGTAGGTGTGGGTGGGTGGGTGTAGTGTGTGTGGGTGGGTATAGTGTGTATGTGTGTTGGGGGGGGGGGACAAAGAAGAGGGTGACACCACACTTTAAGTAAAGTGTAGATATGATAACGTGATACATTCATGGAAACCAAATCTACAATGCATGTGTTTTTGGAATGAGACATTTGACACGGAATAATTTTGCTCAACAAAGTTGTGAATGATCGTAAGACGATTTCATAACTGTTATACTCCTGGGGAAAATGCACACACACACACACACACACACACACACACACACACACACACACACACACATACACACACACACACAGGCTAAGAGACAGAGATAAAGGGCGCAAGCAAATAATTGGAAAGCAGTAAGGAAGACAGTGTATGTCGGTCAGTAAAAGACGGAGAGAGCCATTAAGTAAGTCTTTGGCAATCCACAGTCCAAATGCTCTCGTGGAGGACCACTGGAAGAATAGAGGTACGTTTTAAGTACCATCGTACAAGACTGGAAAGCTGTAAACACCATGACAGACAGTAAACAAAAGTGAGAGAGAATCATTAAGATTCCACAAGCGAGTGGACGGCTAAAAGCAGTATGAGTACAGAGCACCAAATAGTGCAGATTGTTGCAAGCAATGTTGCGAAGGAACTTGAGGAACACAGTGTTTGGTGCCTTAATGAAGCAAGTGAAGGTTGGTAAACAAGACATTGCAGGGTCGTAAGCATGAGGTTAAGTAAGTTTAACAAGACTGCATCTGATCCCAGCAACGCCTGACCTAAAAGTAAGTTGTGGATGGCCTTCAAAAAGCCTTCGGGGTGCTGGAGAGAGAAAAGTAATTCTCCCTTTATATATACACTGGGCAGACATGTACGCAGTCATGTTGTCTGTGCAAAACCAACCCTCCTGTCGGAACACAATCAGGGCAGAGCTACACATCATCAGTCAGATGTTGAAGACTACATTAAAGAGGAGAAAAAAAAAAGATATAGACGAGATTCTGCCGATGATGTCTTTATGGTGTACTTCGTCAAAATGTAAAAAAAAGAAACAATGATATTGTTCTCATGGGTTAGTACAGAGGAGTTCATCCTGCGAGATCATCATAGCCGACATAAAGTAAGTATATGAAACGTGGGGAATCTCATAAGAACTCGGCCCTGGGAAAGCATAGACGTCCACAGAACAAGGAGCCAGCAATTTATGGGTAAAGCATTGGACAGGACAACAACACAATGCTTCAGCCATGGATAATGCAGTGGACAGAACAACAGCACAATGCTTCAGCCACTCTGGCTTATAAGGCGGTGTAGAGAGAACAAGGCAAGGCACCACGAACAACTGGCCTAAGGTAATGTACAGACAAGCAAAACAAGGTATCAGTAACTTTGGAGTAAAACAGTTAACAGACGTCAAAACAATGCACCAGCAACACTTGGTTGCTGGGAGGTTTACAGTGGCAGTGAAACAAGACGCTAACAGCTCTGGCATTAACACTGAGAGACATAGGAAGGCGTGAGCAGCCCCTGGCATAAATCGAATGAGAGACTTCAGCAATTGCAAGACAGTACAGACATCTCCGTTAACATTACCGTAACCAGCAATGTCACAAGGGAGAGTATAGAGACCTCATCATTCAAGCAAATAGAAAGATCTACAACTCTGGGAATAGGTAAAATTTAGAAATGACAAGGAAACTAGGCTTCAGTAATTCTGTCACAAGGCACAGGGCAAAGACGTCAGCAGTTCGAGTTGGCAACTCCTTTGGCATGAGACACTGTTCGAAGACGTGAACAATGACGGCAAAGCCCCAGCGACTCTGGCGTAAGACAACGTCTATTGACATGAACATGTTGAGGCGTCTGACTTAAGATAGTGGCCTTGTGACACGAACATGATGAGGCACGTCAGCGATTTTTAGCATACCACAAGAACTGGCACATCAGCTACGGAAAAGCGTCAGCAAGTCTTGACAATGGACAAAGACATTACCAAAACATAGCGTTCCTCACGCATCATATTTTTTTTTCCTTTCCTGATTAAGTATTTGTATCAGGTAATAATGTTCGACTGGCCGATCTGACTCAGAACAAGTCGGGCACATGGAACAGAGACATTAACAATCGCAAGGCAGTGGCAACTGTTGCATGATGTACTTACGTATCACTTAATTGAAAAATATAAAAAGAAATAAGATCAGATACTCTGTCATAAGACCAGCTAAGACATTGGCCAAACAGGGCACGAACCGCTCCTGCCGCATAGCAGAATGTTAAGACGTAAATTTGAAAAGGGGCAGCAACTGCTCCAGCAGGAGGCAGAATACAGAAACATCAACGAGGCAACGCACCAAATACGTCTCTGTGCAGAATTCTGAGACAGTCGGGAAAATAAGATTGCAGTCCACCCCTCCTTCCCCCAGGTCCTCCGCAAGCCGCCATCAGCCTTTCAAGAATGGCGGGGAATACAGGTGGGTTGGGGTAGGAGGTGTGGGTGGGGGGGTATTAAATACGAAACATCAATCGCCCTGGGAACCACTGTCTCTCTCCCTCCCCCCCCTTATCCTACCCCGTCACCCCCTTCCTTCACCGCCCCCCCGCCCCATGCTTCAGGAAACAATAAAGTTTTATAACCAAGTATTTATTAAAATTTATACGACAAGTCAGACGGAGGGCGTTCTTCTTTAATCTGCGCGCCAGTGTGATTTGCAATGCATATTATGGATTCATGTCCAATCATGGAATCATAAAGGGACCAGCTCCAAGGTTCCTGGCTGAGACGCCCGCGGTGTTGGGGGACACAACTGCTGCTGCTCCTGCTGGTGGCGGCGTCTTTTCCTTCCCCTTATCCTCCTGCTTTCCTCCTCTTCCTTCTTCTTCTTCTTGTTGGAATTTTCCTTTTAATTTTAATTTTCACCACGTACGCACCTCGCTGTCCTGTATGTGTGCATGTTGTACCTGCTGGTCACGTTTATACTAGCCACCTTATGTATATATATATATATATATATATATATATATATATATATATATATATATATATATGTCGACTTGCTCTTTTCCATGACTCGCTTCATTCTTCAGTTCGGCAATCAGTCATCTCTCTCTCTCTCTCTCTCTCTCTCTCTCTCTCTCTCTCTCTCTCTCTCTCTCTCAGGAGGGATCACGCATGTCCCTGCTGCTCGTGGTGGTGTGCGGTACAGGACGGCTTGCCGTACGCCTCAGCTACATTACCCAGAGTAATTAAATCGTGGGAAGCATTACTTCATCCGTAATCAAGGAAGTCCAGACCCGCCGACCCAAACCCCCCCCCCCTTCCCTTCCCTTCCCTTCCCTTCCTTTTCCTTCCCTTCTCTTCCCTTCCCTTCGCATCCCATCTCCGAACCTTCTCTCTCTCTCTCTCTCTCTCTCTCTCTCTCTCTCTCTCTCTCTCTCTCTCTCTCTCTCTCTCTCCCCCGCCCGATGGGAGGAAAAAGAAGGGGTAACTAATGAGTTTGGGGGAAGGGGTGTTTGATATAGGAGGTTGGAAGTGAGAGGAAATGGGTGTGAGGACTGTGAAATACTGATGAAATAGGAGAGGACGTTTGGGGGGTATTTTGAAAGACAGGTGAGGATCAAGAGAGGTAGACGAAATGGTTGTTCGCTATAAGAGAATGCCATTAAGCACTGGTCACCGGAGGGGGGGAGGGTAATTAGATTGTCGCTTTGTTGGACCGCTAAACAAAATCCATTCCCAGCTCGCACGGAAACTGCAATTCGTCAATAAACTTAATTATCAGTAATTAGTAATTATCGATTAGGAACAGAGATCCAGTTAGTTAATCATGGCTTCATTATTTTCATAATTGCGATATAGCGTTAGAAATAGATGAATAATGATGCATGTTGTGAATAAATGCTTGTGCAATAAAAAGTAATCATGTAATTATTATTCACAATACAGAGAAACCCACATCAAAGTCTCTGCTTCATCCACAGGATGCAAGTATACACACACACCACACACACACACACACACACACACGTTTATATATATATATATATATATATATATATATATATATATATATATATATATATATATATATATGTGTGTGTTTGATGATAGAGTGGCAGATATAGGGTGTTTTGGTTGAGGTGGTGTGCAAAGTGAGAGGGTTAGGGAAAATGATTTGGTAAACAGAGAAGAGGTGGTAAAAGCTTTGCGGAAGATGAAAGCCGGCAAGGCAGCAGGTTTGGATGGTATTGCAGTGGAATTTATTAAAAAAGGGGGTGACTGTATTATTGACTGGTTGGTAAGGTTATTTAATGTATGTATGACTCATGGTGAGGTGCCTGAGGATTGGCGGAATGCGTGCATAGTGCCATTGTACAAAGGCAAAGGGGATAAGAGTGAGTGCTCAAATTACAGAGGTATAAGTTTGTTGAGTATTCCTGGTAAATTATATGGGAGGGTATTGATTGAGAGGGTGAAGGCATGTACAGAGCATCAGATTGGGGAAGAGCAGTGTGGTTTCAGAAGTGGTAGAGGATGTGTGGATCAGGTGTTTACTTTGAAGAATGTATGTGAGAAATACTTAGAAAAGCAAATGGATTTGTATGTAGCATTTATGGATCTGGAGAAGGCATATGATGGAGTTGATAGAGATGCTCTGTGGAAGGTATTAAGAATATATGGTGTGGGAGGCAAGTTGTTAGAAGCAGTGAAAAGTTTTTATCGAGGATGTAAGGCATGTGTACGTGTAGGAAGAGAGGAAAGTGATTGGTTGTCAGTGAATGTAGGTTTGCGGCAGGGGTGTGTGATGTCTCCATGGTTTGTTTAATTTGTTTATGGATGGGGTTGTTAGGGAGGTGAATGCAAGAGTTTTGGAAAGAGGGACAAGTATGAAGTTGTTGGGATGGAAGACAGGAGTGTCATGGTTCTGTATGTCAGTCGAGAACAGATGGTTGGCTGTCAAGCATCTGCCAGGCCTCGGCGATGCGCTAAAGGTGTCAAGAAGAAAGGTAGATAAATGTGGGTAGGAGTAGGAAGTGGGTACGGGGTTAATAGGTCAAGTCGACTGGGAACAGTTGATGAGACAACTGGGACGTTAAGGTTACGATCCGTGCACGCCCGCGACCCATGCTTCAGGAAAGAAAAGGTTTATATCCAAGGTTAGTGAATTATCGGAAATCACGGGAGCCTTTGTAATGTTGAGCGGACATTTGGATGCAATCATATTGGGATTTGTAAAGGAATATAGGGACCAATGCTTCAAGGTCTGGCTGAGGCGTGGCAGTGGATGATTGTGCGCAGCGGACTGTGCTGACTGCTGTGTAGCTTCCATTCCGTGTGCTGTTCTGCGTTCCTTTCTTAACTTGTTAGGAAATTTCCTTTGAAATTTAAAAAATTTTACAGAGCACTCGCGAGAGGTTTTTGATGTTGGACATGAGATGAGTCACGTAGATTGACCAGAACTTATGTTCGAGTAGGATATAGAAGAATTGAACATATTGAGGTGAATGTGTTCAAAAAGATTTTCATGATTCGGTCCGAATCAGTGGGTCTCAATCTGGCACAGCTCATCTATCTTACTGATTCTCATCTCTCTCGCTCTTCCATAGGATGGATCAGGCATGTGAATGCGTGGGGTGAACGGTGAAGTTCGGTGGCCGATGTGACTAGCGTGGTTCCGGCATTATTAATACAGTAAGAGGAGGTTAACTCAATGCGTAATCATGTAGTCTTTACCCAGGCCAACCCCACACATTGGGGCAGGGGACTGCATTCCATGTGGGCGAGTGGCCTGGAATACTTAAGGCAGACATTAATTGTGTCCTGGGTATATGACGTGCATCTGGTAAACCTTGTACATTGATCTCTTTCTCGTATCATTCTCTTCGTCGACGTTCATGTACTTCATTGTGTTGTGGTTGCTATTTCCTATGGGAGAAAAGAAGGGGTACTAATGAGTTTGGGAAAGGGAGGTTAATAGAAGTGGAAGTGAGAAGGAAATAGGTGTGAGGACTTGTAATATAGGAATATGTTTGGGGGGTATTTTGAAGACAGTGAGGATTAAGAGAGTAGACTGAAATGTTGTTCGCTATAAGAGTATTCCTATTAAGCCATGGTCGGAATGGGGGAGTAGTATTCAATGTCGCTTTTTGGACGTAAACATAATCATTGCAGATGCAACGGAAGCAATCGTCAATAAACTTAATTATCAGTAATTAGTAATTATCGATTAGGAACAGAGATCCAATTAGTTAATCATGGCTTCATTATTTTCATAATTGCGATATAGCGTTAGAAATAGATGAATAATGATGCATGTTGTGAATAAATGCTTGTGCAATAAAAAGTAATCATGTAATTATTATTCACAATACAGAGAAACCCACATCAAAGTCTCTGCTTCATCCACAGGATGCAAGTATACACACACACACACACACACACACACGTATATATATATATATATATATATATATATATATATATATATATATATATATATATATATATATATATATATTATATATATATTCCTAAGAGTCCACGGGGAAATGAAACATAAGTTCCCAAGTGTATTTTCGCGTAATAATCATATCAGAGGAGATGCAAGTAAGAAATACAACAGCAGTTGATATACAACGAAGAGACGTAGTTAGGACGCCATTTGTTAAACAAGTGACTACCCGAATGTAGGTCGGGTGCATTCGAGTCTGGCAACAAGCGAACAGGGGCACGTCTGCAGTATGATGGAGGAGAGTTGGAGATGAGGTAAATTTGCTGTTGTTTCCAGATGACGCTGCTGTAATGGTAAAAACTCCAGACAGAAATTCCTGAGGTTAGTGGCAGAGTTTAGGAGAAATCTGTAAGAAAAAAAAAGATAAAAAAGACTGTTGAAATTCAGCGTGAACAGAAGTTACGTACTGTGGTGCAAGCATGTAGATAGAAGGAGGCGATCTGAGTGTGAATTTAGAAGGGAAGGAACGTGAAGTAAGTGGAGTGATTTAGGTACTTGGGAGTGGACGTGACAGCGGATGGAACCATGGTGGTTGAAGCGAGTCACAGGGTGATAGAGGAGGGCTGAGGTCCAAGAGTCCAGGGAGCAAGGTGTGGCAGGAGAGGCCAGTCAGTGTGTGTCAGGGCAAACTTAGTTATGTTTGAAGGTCTAGTAGTGACGTCAGTCTCGTGTGGATGCGAATCTTTGGCCTTTTATTGCAAAGGAGAGGAAGAGGGTAGATATTATGGAAAGGAAATGGCCAAGGTTAGTATGTGCTGTGAGGAGGTTTTCATGTACCAGATAACGTTCATTGTCAGAGAGCAATGTGAGCGTAGTGTGATTGAGAGCCGACTAAGATAGACTTGAAATGGTTCAGGCATATCGCGGTCGATGAAATGAAGAAAAGAATGACGATGAGGAGGATGTACGTGTTGAAAGGGGAGATAGAGGGAGGGAATGATTTTGAGTATTTTTTTTTTTTGTGTGTATGATTGCTATATGTCTGTTTCAGGGAGTTTTACTGTCTTGTTGTCCCGTCTCTTAACGTTATGAATACGTCTTTATACTTTGCGCGCGCACACATACACACCTGCCAGAGGCATTTATGTATCTGTCGACCAACCCCAGTGGGAGAATGAATGAGTGGGATTGGCTGTGGGACGACTGCCGCGTCCAAGATGCGAGTCCGGGCGGGCCCGTGTATGAATCATGGTCAGCAAATGCTAGACATTGCACCACGGGTATTAGTGAGTGGAATAAATATATGAAGAATTGT
Source organism: Panulirus ornatus (assembly GCF_036320965.1). NCBI lineage: Eukaryota > Metazoa > Arthropoda > Malacostraca > Decapoda > Palinuridae > Panulirus > Panulirus ornatus. The sequence goes on along the minus strand of NC_092244.1, from coordinate 16,337,527 downwards.
ATGGTGTGTTAGTTGGAGTCGATCTCTTTAAGCTTAGCTTGAAGTGGAGAACACAGGAACTTGCAAGCTTCGACACTACATCTTGGTGTGTACCACTGCAATATCAGTTATAATCGGAATGAAGTTTACTGATGTGAAACAGTATATATATATATATATATATATATATATATATATATATATATATATATATATATATATATATTTTTTTTTTTTTTTTTTTTTTTTTTTTTTCATACTATTCGCTATTTCCCGCGATAGCGAGGTAGCGTTAAGAACAGAGGACTGGGCCTTTGAGGGAATATCCTCACCTGGCCCTCTTCTCTGTTCCTCCTTTTGGAAAATAAAAAAAAAAAAAAAGAGAGGGGAGGATTTCCAGCCCCCCCGCTCCCTTCCCTTTTAGTCGCCTTTTACGACACGCAGGGAATACGTGGGAAGTATTCTTTCTCCCCTATCCCCAGGGATATATATATATATATATATATATATATATATATATATATATATATATATATATATGAGATAGAGGGATGGAGTGGAAAAGATTTTGAACGAATGGGGTCCGAACATGCAGGAAAGTGATAGGTATGCACGGAATAGAGTGAATTAGAACGATGTGCAATACTATGGTCGACGTTGTAACTTGACTGAACTAGGGCATGTGAAGCGACCGGGGTAAACCATGGAAAGATTTGTGGAGCTTGGTTGTGGATAGGGAACTTTGGGTTTCGTTGCAATTTACATGACAGCTAGAGAGTAAATATGAGCGGATACGGACTACTTTCATCGTCTATTTGTGGCGCTACCTCTCGAACGTGGAAAACGGAGATCAATTATGAAAAAAATAGATAAATATGCAACCAAGACCAAATTTTTACTCATCCCCAATCGAAAATTCTCGCAACTTTCCTCTCTCCTTTGACGGTTCTGTAATTCCACCTCTTGACTCACTTCACGTACTTGGTATTACTGTAACATCCACTCTTTCTTGGAAACCTCACATGATGGGGGGAAGCTAAGTCTGCCTCTAAGAAACTGGGAGTCCTGTTGAAACGTCGAAATTTCTTTGCTTCCAGGCAGTTGCTTCATTTAGGTAAAGGTCTGATCCCTCCTTTTATGGATTACTGCTCTCACATTTGGCGTGGTTCTTGCTCTCCATCCTTACTTGACAGAGTGGAGCTGAAATTGTTCCTAATTGTAAACTGTCTCAAGCTTACTTCCAAACTTGGCCAGCTCGCCCTACGCTGCAATGTTGGTTCACTTTCCCTCGTCTTATGTAGGATTGCTATAGTTTTTGCTTCCGAGAATAGGTTGCTCGTATGCTTCCACCGCTTCCTAGACTTCAAAGGTAGGCCGGTTTGATAACTGTTTCTTTCCCAACATCTTGAAGCCTTGGAACTCTCTACCCCTCTCGTGTCTTTCCTATTAGCTATGACTTGACACATTTTAAAAAACAGGTTTTTCACTTCCTCCAAAATTCGTAAATACATTCTTTGCTCTTCTTTTCCCTTTCATTAACCTCTCTATATTTCAGTTAAGGCCCGGCCTTGATGTGGTCTTTTGTTCTTGACTGGAGCTTCCAACGTAAAAATGATATATATATATATATATATATATATATATATATATATATATATATTGGAAAGGATCACAATTTTGCGCGTGATCAGGATATTCCTGAGTCCACGGGGAAAATGAAACACTAAGTTTCCAAGTGCACTTTCGTGTGATAATCACATCGTCAGGGGAGACACAAGAGAGAAATATAACAGTCAGTTGATATACATCGACGAGACGAAGCTAGGACGCCATTTGGTAAACATGCGATTGTCTTGGACAATCGCCATTTCCCGCACGAGCGAGGTAGCGTCAAGAACAGAAGACAGATTCATAGAGGAAATAATCCTCACATGGCTCCTTACTCTGTTCTTTCTTTCGGATGATAATACAGAAGAGAGGATTTCCACCCACCCGCTTCCGTCCCTCGTGGGCGTCGTCCAGGACGCGCGGGGAATACGTGGGCAGTATTCTTTCTCCCCTATCCCCAGGGATAATATATATATATATATATATATATATATATAAAGTTTTTGATATGTTTATCATGTATTATTGAGCGAACGTAATATTCATACGTAATTCGTAAATTCGTTGGTGCGAGATGGGGCAAAGTCTCTTCGGCGAGAGACTCGACGTGCACGTAATTAAAGAGCTCGTTCGTGGCGGTGTCGGCGGGCTGTAACTCACGGCCGGTGACCACATTATTCCATTAAATATCCAGCCGGAATGATAACATAGAGCTTAATCACTAAGTCCTGTGTCAAGGAACCTTACCTATGATGAAGAAGAATTGAGAGCTCCGGCAGGCGCGGCGCGAGGGGGTAACGACCGCCCAGCGGTAGGGGCCAAGACGCCGCGGCTGGCCGAGGGGGAGTTCCATCCTTACGTGCTCACGGGGTATGATACTGTGTTGCCACACATCCGCCGGCTCACGAGGGCCGCAAGTGTAACGAGCGCTCAAGTATGATTTAGCAGCAGTTGAGTGCGTCCTCATTGCCTAATCATTGAGTAATAAAATGTGTCAGCGTTGAAATACGAGCTCAAAGTAACCAGGAACAATTATTGTGTCTGTTGAAGCTGTAGTTTTGACGATATGAGCGAATTCTCAGTCGGAAGGAGGGAAGACGAGGTAAAACCCCCGCCATAGTTAGTTGGTAAGGGCGATGCCTCCGTAGGGCTCGAGTGGAAGGACGGTCCTTAAAAGATGAGGCTTTAAGGTTTCTGTGCCTTGTATGCCTCCTGCAACCCAAGAGGATATTTTGGGTTCGGCAGCATCGTAAGAGTCGCACTTCTCAGAATTCATTTGTTAGTGGGGGAAACTTGTAACTGTTGTTATTAATCGTATCGAGGTGGGGAATGATGCTCGTTACGGCGGAGAGAGTGAGTGAGAGAGAGAGAGAGAGAGAGAGAGAGAGAGAGAGAGAGAGAGAGAGAGAGAGAGAGAGAGAGACCTCTTGCAGAGAGGGAGAGAAATGCGACTCTCATAATTGTCGCCGTAAATTATACCATTGTAAAAAAAAAAAAAGAAAAAATAACTTACAATAACGTTCTGTGCTCTTGCTGGGCTGGATAATCTCTCTCTCTCTCTCTCTCTCTCTCTCTCTCTCTCTCTCTCTCTCTCTCTCTCTCTCTGATGCCAGTTCACGTTTCTGCTCTGTCTACAAGAGTCTCAGCCAGCGAGTGACATTTGTATTTATAGATTGGTTTCGATAGAAATCATGTTTAGTATGGAGAGAAGTGTGTAAATGCGTAGCTATAGTCGTGCAGACACACACACACACACACACACACACACACACACACACACACACACACGTACGTTACACACTTTGCGTTCGACTTTGGTGCGCACAACCACCCTCCACTTCCGCATGTGACCTTTGGAGGAGGAGGAGGTCACGAGGTCCAAGACCAACTTGGTGGAGCAGCTTTGATCTGCAGAAGTTGTGGCCGCAGAAGTCCTTCGCGATACCAGACCAGCAGCGGCGACAGAGGAAACAAATCAACAGCGCCACCAGACAAGAAGCAGCGGAAGCAGCAGCAGAAGTAGCGACAGGAGCGGCAGCAGATATCGACTGCAGCAGTTAATAACGTCACCACACAGTAGCAAGCGGATACAGACGCAAACAGCAGCAGCTAACAGTGTCAGAAGATGGTGGATGACCGGAGCAACAACACTGCTGGAGCCGCGGTAACAGAAACGGGAAAGGACGAGTAGACGGTCTTCAGCAAAGACGAATCTATTTAAGTAACATTACTTCGTAACAAATGACCAGAGGTATTCGGTGTAGGACAACAACAGCCTTGTTACGAGTACACACAGCAGATAACAGATGCAGTACAAATAGCCAACAGCTGTGTTACGAAGAGAAGCAGAAGACAGCAGAAGAAGCGAGAAGCACTTCTGCTACCAACAGGAGACAGCAGATCTGTTTTTTTAAGAAAGGGGAAGCAACAACAGTTTCACTGTCATAGCAAACATCCCGAGACCACTAGGGGGTGTCTTAATGAGAATGTATGGTTCATCCTAGACTCCTCACTCTGATTTTGAGCGTCACAAAATAGGAGTCATCTCATCATCATCGTCAAAGAACGTGGTAATAAGCGTTTCTTCTTGGACCTTGCTTCTGGTTTGGTGGGCGGTCGGTTGCCATAGTCAGTCTCACCATCGTTAGACACAAGGTGGGTCTACCTGACTCTGCCTCTCATTGGAGAGGGAGGCACAAAGAAGTCGATCTCACTATCGCTGGACAACCTGGTAATGGGTGGTTGTTTCTGGACCTTACCTGTGACTGGGAGTCTGATAGTGTTGGAATGTCACCGTGGTCTGTTATCCCTAAACACTTGAGAGATCTTAAGTCCTCAGCCATCTCACGAAGAGCGATTATGCCCGCTTTTTTTTTTTGACACCATATTTTGTATTCCCTCATTTCTGCTTCTTCTATCTTCTTCTTCTGTCTTCTTATTCTTCCTGCAGCAGTCAACACCTTAACTTTGGCTCAGGAAAGGTACGTTGTTAAAGATTCGCCAGTTCCAACGCTTGGCACGGGCTGTTGAGTGTGCTAGTACTGGCACAAGCTGGGTGTGAGTGTAAGTGTGCAACTCTTTTGGACAACGATACGACCCATAAACACGGCGGTACGACACATGAATACGACGGTACGACCCATATACACGGCAGAACGGTACAACGGTACGACCCACGAGTACAGTGGGATGAATACAGGCCTTGAGACGAATGTGCTACCGTTGAGCACGGCTGTACGGCCGTTGAGCACTATTGTACGACCTTTGAGCAGGGCTGTACGACCGTCGAGCACTACGGTACAACCCATAAGCAAAGACGGTACGATCCATCGTGTAAGATATCTTTTGGTCAAAGTGCCCAAGCCATCCAAGGGCTAAGAGTCAGGTCGAGTCGGGTCTTCACGTCACGCTCAAGGGAAAAAGAGGGGTTAGGGGTAATTGCCTTATCTTCATGACCCCTAGGAAAAAAAACCCATTGTTGTAAAAGTAACACTAGGCAAATCATGGCCATCCGGTTGTACACACCGTGTACCGAACTAGTGACTGTGTTGGTAGGGCTCCTGGGTCTCCTGTTTCCGTCCCAAGTGGCTACACTGACAGCGTCTGTCTTAGATGGCACTGTCTTAATGGTGTGTGGTGTCCCGACATTGTGTTCCCCGTTGGAAACGTGTTAACTGTGGCTGTGAGTGGTGGATATGTTAACTGTAATGAGTTGGATTGACTTTTATGTTTCGTAATGGCAGCTGTAACTGAGGTGATGAATATGGTCATTGGGCTGATTCTGAAGGGCCTGCGTCTTGAATCTCTGTGAATGTGGTACGTGATGTTAAGTGTCTAGCTAATGGGTTGATTGTGATGTTAAGTCTGTGGTTGAATGGGTTGATTGTGATGTTAAGTCTGTGGTTAATGGGTTGATTGTGATGTTAAATCTGGTTAATGGCTTGACTACGTAATAAAATGACTCTTGATTACTGTGTTAACATTCATAATGGTGTTGTTGTCTGGGATCAGTGCATTCTTTGTTATATAAATGTTGATTGCAATGAGTGAGATGCCTTGTGCATGTTTAGTGTGCGAAGTTAAGTGTGTTGGCTTTGTTTAAGTGCGTTGTTCGTATTGTGTTGGCCATTCAAAATACTGACTGGCATAAATGTGTTGTTTGAAGACAGTGCTGTTTCTAGGTTGTGTTAATTGTGATGAGAACGTTACTTTATGTTGACGGGGGATGGATGTTGAGTGGGTTTCTCTAAAGTGTAGAGTCTTGAATGATTGTGTTCGTGATGAGTGTGTTATCATAGATTGTGTCGATTTAGTGAGTAGTGCTTTGATTAAAGCAATTATGATGGTCACGGCATTGTTTCCTCTCTAAAGAGTGCGTGGAGGTGATTGTAAACAGTGAGATTACTCAGGTCTATGTGTTGATGTGATAAGTGCGTTAACTCTAGAGAGTATGTTGATGTGGTGAAGATAAGTGTGCGTTTACCCCGTGGAGAATATGGTGATGTAGTAAGGATGTTGACTTGCAAATGCGTTGCCCCTTGAAAGTATGTTGATGTGGTGTGGATGTTGACTTTGATAAGTGCGTTGATCGTGGAGAACATGAGGATGTGGTGAGGATGTCGACTTAAGTGCGTTACCCTTGGAAAGTGCGTTTACGTGATGAGGCTGTTGAGTGTGATCTGTTTGTTGCCTTCAGTGTGCTGGTGTCTGCGGTCCTGTTTGGCTAACTGTCTGTGGGTTGACTGTTGGGGTTGGACTGTAAGACTGTTGTTGTGTTTATTTCCTGTGGTTACCTCTCTGACTGTTCGCTGTGTTAATTGTGGTGGATGTTGGCGATATCCAACGCTCTGATTGCTGGTAAGTGTGGTTGATGTGTTTACTCTTAAGTTCTTTTCATATAAGTTTAGTACTAGCTCTAGCATGTGGTCTACTCCCCGAGTTCCGCTTGGTTTTCTAAATTCCAGTAAACTGGAACTAGGTTGCCGTTTCCAGTTGGTCTTGTCCTTTACGTATCGCATGGGTTTTAATTTTCCAAAGTCTAGTGAACTGGAATTCGGTCGTCACTTCAGGTGAGTATTATAGATATCACTTGGTCTTTCCAGGTTCTAGTAAGATGGAATTATGTTCTTTGGTTCCAGCGAGCATCATAGATATCATTTGGCTTTCCAGGTCCTTCTGGAAAGGAATGCAAAGGTCAGGACCAGTGAATATTATAAACATGATTTGCCTTTCCAAGTTCTGCTGGAGTGGAATTGCGGGATCTGTTGCAGTGAGGGCTTTATAGATGTCACTTGGTCTTCCATGTTCCAGTAAACTGGAATTTGGAGATCACTCCCAGTAAGTATCATAGATACCGGACTTAAAATACAACAATCACAGCAGTGTTGTTAACTATTGCAGATTGTTATTAAGGCAAATGGTGGTTCCAGGGACCAACCTCGTCCACCTTGTACTTCCAGTTAACAGGGAATCCTTCGTATCGAGGGTAAAGTTCCTGGAACCATGATATTGAAGCTTTCAGTTACTGAAATTATGACAGTCAAGTTTCCAGTGATTTGCAGTCACGAGAGTCAAGCTTCCAGTGACTGGAATCATGACAGTCGAGGTTCCAGTGAAAGGAATCATGGTGAACCTATCCGAGTTGATTGGAATTATCATTATTTGAGCTTCAGTGTCAGGAATTATCATGATCTAAGATACTGCCCTCGCACTTAGTATTTCCTAAGCCTTAGCACCAAGAAGTATGATATATTCGGTCTCAATATATATATATATTCATATATATATTCGCCATTTCCCGCGTTAGCGAGGTAGCGCCAGAAATAGAGGACTGAGCCTTAGAGAGAATATCCTCACTTGGCTCCCTTCTCTATTCCTTCTCTTGGAAAATTAAGAATACAGGAGGGGAGAATTTCCATCAACCATATATATATATATATATATATATATATATATATATATATATATATATATTCTTTTCTTTCATACTATTCGCCATTTCCCGCGATAGCAAGGTAGCGTTAAGAACAGAGGACTGGGGCTTTGAGGGAATATCCTCACCTGGCCCCCTTCTCTGTTCCCTCTTTTGGAAAAAAAAAAAAAAACGAGAGGGGAGGATTTCCAGCCCCCCGCTCCCTTCCCTTTTAGTCGCCTTCTACGACACGCAGGGAATACGTGGGAAGTATTCTTTCTCCCCTATCCCCAGGGATATATATATATATATATATATATATATATATATATATATATATATATATATATTTATGGTAGCTGAGACTGACGCACCTAGCATTCGAATCCAGGCGGATCTGTGCGTGAGCGTTGTCAGCAACACTAAACACTGCACCACGGAAACTCTGTGTAATCATTATTCAGGTTCCAGTTCCTGGTCTCATTTTTTTTTTCAGTACCGTGATATATGTTATGCCAAGCTAGATCTAGTACTAGGGTCTTCTTTTATTACCCTATTCTAGTACCCAGAGCCATGACATGCCAAGATCTAGAACTCCCATTGTGTTTGCACAGCCAGGCTTTGATGTCGGGAATTATGACATTCTAAGCTTCAGTCAGTGAAATCGTTGTTACCTTTGTTCCATTGTCATGAAGTTCCAGTCACTAGAAATGTAATCAAGACTTTGTTCCATAATCAAGACCAGTTCCAGTCCAGTGACTAGAATTGTAATCAACTTCGATCCATGATCATTGATCAGGTTCCAGTCACTAGAATTGTAATTATTCTCGATCGATAATCATGACATGGTGAATTCCAGTCGTTGGATCCAATGTAGAAAGCAAAATCATGAAATTCCGGTTTCCAGAATGATGATAATTCCGGTATCGAGGACCCTGCTAACCTCCCAACTTCCTGCACTGGAATTACCATCATCCAGGCCCTTGTACATGGCTGTGTTATCCACAGAATAGTTTGCCGGATCTGTCACCCTCATCAGCATAATTTAGTTTATGTTATGGTATAAATAACCGCTGCACAGGCCGGTCACGAAGTGACCATAAAAGTACAGAAAACATGCACACGGAAAACACACGTACACACGGAAAACACACGCACACACAGAAACACACGCACACACGCAAACCCCGCATTTGCACACGGAAGCACACGCGCTAATTAAACACACCCACATACACAAACATGCACGCCAAATCATACATACACACAAAAAGACACATGCGAAGGAAAGCGCTTGCGCATAGAAACACACGCACACACACACACACACACACACACACACACACATGCACGCCAAATCATGTATACACACAAAAAGACACATGCGAAGGAAAGCGCTTGCGCATAGAAACACTCACCCACGCGCGCGCACACACACACACACACACACACACACACACATGCACACACACACGTCCAGGGCACGGCAATCGGCCCACAGCCAACCCAGCTGTTGACTTTTCCGTCGGGACTGGTCGATATTCAAATGGGTACCTGGCCTAGGCTGGGGTGTGGGAGTAAAGACATAATACATGTACAAGGTAGAGAGACGGGAGAGCGCGACTGTACAACTCTCTCCCCTTACCACACAAATAGTAATCCCACACAGAGTATGAGTAGGGACTTGGGAGTTGACATCATCGCCTGTCAAATACTGCCAGAGTCTCGCCTGAAAGAGAACAGGAATGGAGATGAACTCTCCTTTGGCAGCTATTTAGAATTGCGTTCAAGTATTTGATGCATAAAGGGGATATTCTGGAAGCCGTGCACGACCTGCTTGAGGCCAGAATTAGAACGTGCTCCTCAGGTTTGGTCGCCGAACTCGAGCGCAAAGAACTGATAGAGAAGGTGCGGAGGAAGGGGCGATAAAGATGGTACCAGAATCAAGCGAGTCGCTACATCGATACTGGCTGGAGACGCTGAACTGTTCACCGTGGAAAAAGAGATGAGTTTGGGGGGGGGGGGGGGGTTGACGCGATTATAACTTGTGAATTTGACAATAAGCTTATTAACGATGACAGTGGACAGTTACGATGAGTGAACAGTTACGAAGACAGTGAGTGAACAGTTGCTCGAAAAGAGGCAAGTTCAGGACAGCCAGAGAACTTGGGAATAGGTTGGGAAAATGTTAGGAAAGGTGTAATGTGATACTTTTATACGTATTGTGTATGAGTAGTGGATGAATGGAATGAATTTTGATGAATGGGGCTGTGAACATGGGGAGCAGGCAGAATTTTAAGAAGTTGTGTATAAGCGAGAGAAAGTTAAAGATAAAGGGGCCCCACGAGTGTAGGACTCCCTTCCTGTCCAGTAGAAATAGGTGGTTACACACACACACACACACACACACACACACACACATATACACACGTACACACACACGTATACACACATATACAGCCTTACACACACACACACACACACACACACACACACATATACACACGTACACACACACGTATACACACGTATACAGCCTTACAAACACACACACACACGCGCGCACACACACACACACACACACACACACACACACACACACACACACACACACACATATACACACGTACACACACACGTATACACACGTATACAGCCTTACACACACACATATACACACGTACACACACACGTATACAGCCTTACAAACACACACACACACACACACACACACACACACACACACACACACACACTTAATTTCCTTGTATATATAAATAATGGTTAAAGATTATCAACGCCAACAATTTTTTGTTGTTTTAACTTCGAATTTATGTTGTAGCGGGAGAACTATGACCTCGTGTGACCACGGAGAACTGCGACCTTGTCAGCGTTACGGAGGGAACGAGGTCGACTGGTAGTTAGACCGGCATGTTAATATCAGAGCACAGTAGCCATTACTGCCTCCTGTAAAGCAATTATTTTTGTTTAAAGCATTTTTAGAATTTACGGGAAAAACGTCATGACGTTGTTTGTGAGGCTAAACGTCATCCAGGTTTTGGGCCAATGAGAGCTGGCTTGTGACGTCATAGTCTTGCCATCCAGGTGACGTCACGATTGTGCCATCTTTTCGATGCAATTTGTACCCGTGGAAGCATATGACGTCATCAACTTGCCATCCCTCTTATGAACCTATTAGCTGGCACAGCCTTAGAGCGTGTGGCATCATTAACTCGCCATCCCTCTTATGAACCAATGAGAAGGCAGCCCAGCCTTGGAGCGTGTGACGTCATCAACTTGCCATCCCTCCCCTGAACCAATCAGGAGACAGCCCAGTCTTTGGGCATTGGAGCGTGACGCCATTCACTTCGCACCTCTCTCCTTGGACCAACCGGATGGGGGGGGAGCCTTGGGGTATGTGACGTCATTAATATGCCATCGCCAAGAGGAGGCAAACCTTGGAGCGTGTGGCGTCATTAATAACTTGCCCTTGAACCAATCAGGAGGCGGGCCAGCACTTGGAGCGTGTGACGCCACTCGACGCGCGAACCAATCGGGAAGGCAGCTTAGACTAAGGGAGACGAGGTGTGTGTGTGTGTGTGTGTGTGTGTGTGTGTGTGCCGTGACGTTAGCAGCGATCACCAGCAAGCGCCAGGCCTTCTGTTTGCGCAACCAGACCCAGACCCGACCCGACCAGACCAGATGGTCGACATCAATTATATCGGGCAACGTGAGAAACATATGCCGCTCATCCGATGCCACGCTGGCTGTATATCACGCACTAATTGGCTGTGATGGAGTGATACACGCTCATCCTCCCTCAGTTTCATTATGTCCGCATTTGCGCCGGGGACGCAAGGTTTTGCGTGCGCGCCAACCTGCACTCGATAAATTGGCGGAGACAAAGATACTGGTGGAGGAGGGAGCCGAGGAGGAGGTGACACGCTTTGCCTTTTTTATCTTTATCGCAAACGCTTGTAAAGCGTGTGGCACAGATGTGACATTCCGTCTTATGTAAGGACTTTCGTCCATGGTCGGATCCCGTGGTTAGTTGCGTGTGTGTGTGTGTGTGTGTGTGTGAGAGAGAGAGAGAGAGAGAGAGAGAGAGAGAGAGAGAGAGAGAGAGAGAGAGAGAGAGATGATTCGCGCGTGTGATAATGCGATTCGTAAAACCCGTGAATTCAAGTGTCTCTCTCTCTTTTTTTTTGTGAGGGATGAAGATTGTAATTTTGTTTTCGTATATCACAAGAATTTGAAGATTACTTGATGTACGCCTCATGACGTACCTGTGGTGAAGGATTCTCTTGTTATATTTTACCTATTATATTTTGTCTTTTTTTTTTTTTTTTTACGTATTATGATGGTCGACTTGGTGATGGCATATGTGGGCACCAGGTATTATTATCATGGGATTGGATACACACACACACACACGTGTGTCTAGTGTTACCGGATTCCTCCCGCCTGTGGTTACGCCACGAGTGAAAAGTCACCATCGGTCAGGTTGTGTCATCATCATCGTCATCATCATCATCAACATCATCATCATCATCAACATCAATGGCGGTACTGGAGCAAAGCCTCGTCCAGGTAATATTCAGTACAGTGAAGTGATGTAGCTCTGTGATAATATGAGAGGAGAGTACGGCCCACGTATACCTCCCGTGTGTTGTGGAAGACGACGAAAATGGGCGTGAGCGAAGAGTCTGGAAATCTTCTCTTCCTGTATGGAGCTCCGTGGTGTAGCGCATAGGTTAGAATCCTGGATGCGGCAGTCGGTCCACAGCCTACCCAGCTGTTCCTCCACCCCTAAGGGGTTGATCGATAAAATAGGTACCTGGCTCAGAGAGGGTTCATATATATATATATATATATATATATATATATATATATATATATATATATATATATATATATATACCAACAGAGGAATTCGAACCCTGGATAGGGCGTCTGGCTGCCTCGGCCACACGGAGGCTAAAAAGACACACACACACACTAGACTTAACAGTGTTTTTACGTGTGTTCCAACTTCATCTCGGTGGGCGTAGCATGGACTTTAATCTCACGCGGCTCTGATGGTGCTTCCCCCCCCCCTCCCCCTGGTAAACAGTGATCATGTATGAAAGATGTTAATTTTTTTTTCCATACTTGTTTGAGATTTTCTCACGTCAGAGAGGTAGCGCCAGAAACAGACGAAGAAAGGCCACATTGCCTCACATCCATTCTTCAGCTGTCGTATGTAACACAGCGAGACCATAGCCCCCAGTCCATACCCAGACCTCTGTTTCTCCTGGCTGCTTCGTATGCCCTAGTTCAGACCAATAACAGCTCGTCGACCCCTGTATATCGCTCTGTTTCACTTCAGTCTATATCTTGCACGTCTCTCACCCTCCTTTATTCAGGCCTCGACCACTCAAGATGTTGATCACTCCATCCTTCCATCTCCAGTCTGGTCCTCCGTGTTCCTTTTTACCTCCGCCTCTGACTCGTTTATCCTTTGTATACATCATTCCCCTCCAGGAAGCTATGAGTCGCATACCATCTTCAGTAACCCCTCGAGTCTGACCATAGACAGCGGGTCTTGTTCATCCCAGACGCCGACATCAGTGCTCCCAGCTGGGACACAGGAACAAGCTGTGGCTACAGCTTGAGCAGGACGATTGCCAACCTTGGATATAATGCCCTATGCCTCTGACTTGACCCGTAAGGATCAGGTCAAAGACCGGGTCTTCTTAACCGATGAGGTCATACCATCGTCCTCAACGGTCGTATGTCGTATCGCACAGCTCAGGGCGTTAGGGATACAGTTTGCCAAAGAGGTTTGGAACTCTTGTATTGGTCTTGATTTTTGATCTTGCATTTATTTTTTGTGGGGTTTCATCATGTGTGTGTGTGTGTGTGTGTGTGTGTGTGTGTGTGCGTGACGGGAGTTATTGCCGTGGAAGGTGTACCTCAGCGCAGTCATCGGAACATCTCAAGGACTTTTAAGCCCTGCAAAACGTGCTCCTTTTTGGAGACGTTGATTAAGAAGAAAAAGAAGGAATCTGTTTTCTAGTCGACACATGCTGCTGTGTTGTTAATACGGTTGCCTTATAATCGCTACGGAGTCGCGTCACGTCGCGTCGCGTCACGTTGAAGCGCTCTACAAGATCCTCCTCCGTCACGGATGGCGTGTAACACTCTGAAGGTAAGAGAACACCCACGGTTCACAGCGGGTGGGAGAGGAAACCCTTGAAGCTGCACCTCGGCACATTACCCATCCTGGAGTCCACAAGGGGAAAGCGAAATCGACTCGCGGACAGAATTCGATTCCGTGTCATGGGTTTGGAATTTTCATCACAGCTATACTCGTGTGGCCTTCCCACACTTTAATTCAATTGACATTATTACGATTATTTCCAGTTTCCTGATGAACCATCTGCTGAATGTGTTGGTTCCTTTGGTTGGAGGTGTGTGTGTGTGTGTTAATGTTGCCGTGGCCGAGTTCTCTGAGATAAAAGCTTCTGGGGTATGACGGCTAATATATATATATATATATTTTTTTTTTTTATACTATTCGCTATTTCCCGCGATAGCGAGGTAGCGTTAAGAACAGAGGACTGGGCCTTTGAGGGAATATCCTCACCTGGACCTCTTCTCTGTTCCTTCTTTTGGAAAAAAAAAAAAAAAAAAAAAAAAAAAAAACGAGAGGGGAGGATTTCCAGCCCCCCGCTCCCTTCCCTTTTATATATATATATATATATATATATATATATATATATATATATATATATATATATATATATACCTTTTACTTAACTGTGCGCCCCAGGCTCATCATGTGAGCTGCAGCACAAGAGGTTTACAGGGGTCACAAAGGGTCTTAGTCAGACCCCACTGGGCTGATGCTCATTTACATGGATTGTTACAGAATTGGTTCATTACATAAGCTACATTATATACATTACACAGGCTTTCGTATGGCAGGTTCTACAGACTAGATGCAAAATAGTGGTTACAGTTAGAATTTCAGGTATCTTGTTATTAACAATATGGTCTTCTGGCATTTCTTGTAGAGTTTAAGATCCATCCCTAAAAGGATCTAGTATTTTTTTTTTTTTTCTCAAGTTCTTTGCCACAGAGCTCTGGTTTGTTGTGTCCAGATCTCAGACCACAAACTTGACAACAGTTCACATGATGAACATCTGCAGATAGGACAAAGCGCTGATAGTCCTTACGTTCGAGCACCGGTCAAGCAATTACAGCATCTTGCAAACCCCTGATCTCGTTGCCTTCTTTTATGTATGATTTATTCTACGCACTACACTGTCGTGGAAGATAGGTCTGTTTGTGTTTATGTGAACTTGTCTACTTGGTTCAAAGAGGTTTGGTGGTTCCTTTCCAATTGCAGTTATGAGGCTTCTGATTGACAGCCCTGGGTGGTTTTCAACAGCTTACTAAGTGCAGGTTTGGGTAAACATCATCTTAATCATGCAAACGGAGGCGTATATGTGAGAGGGAACCATAAGACTTTGATTCGAATGCCTCGACTAATAATGTCTGAATGTTTGTCTATTACATTCTGATATCAGGCTGTTAAGGGAAGTTAGTGTAGTTAAAGAATCAAAGACAGTTAAACCGTATGTGGCCGGGATATCTACCAGGTCAAGAACGATGAGCGTGGCGGACAACTCGATTTGCAGGGTAGATGCTCAACTTTTTTTTTCCAACATTTTTCTTTCATCTACTCCCATTAGGATGAATCACAGTGGCATCATTGCCATATAATTGTCTTTCCTGCCTTCCTTATGTAACAACCTAAACAAATGAATGAGTGGCCTCGTTTAACGCGTTTCCGTCATGTGTTGGTTAGCGGTAGTGACCATGATTCCCTTCCGAACGGGTTCGAATCCCGGACGTGGCAGTGCCGTCCTCTTCTCGGGGCTGATCGGTAAATGGATATCTGTGCTAGTCTGTAGGATGTGTTACCGGGTTACCTCTACACGAGTTCACTGGAGTTTTGTTGAGAACTTTTCTTCTCGTGGGAGTCCATCCTCACCCTGCTGGTGAGTGTAGCGCAGCCTACTGTATAGGGTTGGGGTGGAGGGTTCTTGGGGTTTGTATATAATGATGATAATAATAATACTGATGATAGTAATGATAATGATAATCGGAATGATATCGATGTTATTACATGGTTTACATTTTTGCGAGGCTGTGTCATCGATGGATGACGAGAGGGAGAAAATAGTGTCGTTAAGGAAATTGCTCGCTCCAAAGGGGCTCCATATCATTTATATCTTCTGTCTAATAGCAGCGGAGCTTCGAACCTTCGGTAACCCCCCCCCCTTATAAAAAAGGGGGGTCCTGGGGTTAACAAAGTGATAACAATAGTAGTATTGAAGATCTACTTTTAAGGAGTAGACATCGTGTAAACAAGTATTTGACTACAATAACGAAATAACAAAAACAAAAAACCGAGACGAAGTCAACGCTTCCCTTCAGAAGGAAGACAATGAGTACGTTTAAGCCAGGCAGGGGGGGAGCCTCATGTTACGCCCAGATGAGAGATGGTGTATGGGCAACACGTCACTGGCAGAAATATACCAGGCAAGGCGCCCACCTCACCCTGCGCCATAAACAAGTGGTGTAACACAAACAGTGTC
>NC_092244.1:16313881-16316381 GCF_036320965.1 Panulirus ornatus | reverse complement strand
GAGCGATGTGGTATACAGGGGTTGACGTGCTGTCAGTGGATTGAATCAAGGCATGTGAAGCATCTGGGGTAAACCATGGAAAGCTGTGTAGGTATGTATATTTGCGTGTGTGGACGTGTGTATGTACATGTGTATGGGGGGGGGGGGGGTTGGGCCATTTCTTTCGTCTGTTTCCTTGCGCTACCTCGCAAATGCGGGAGACAGCGACAAAGTATAAAAAAAAAAAAAAAAAAAAAAAAAACATATATATATATATATATATATATATATATATATATATATATATATATATATATATATATATTTTTACTCTTTGAGTAAAGGCTATCAAAACTGACGACGCGAACAGCGACCCATTTCACGTGTGACATCCCAATAAAAAGAAAATGACCCGACACCCAGTATGGCTGTAAGATCACAAGACGAGAACCAGCGTAATCCAGTAACATAGCCAGCTGGACACTAAACAACCGTACGTGACGTCATGACAGCCTTGTTTAACATGAACTTGACGTACGACGCAAAGGAGACGTATCGCATAACAGATAAGCGAAATGGACATTGAGGATCATCTTAAATAATTCCTGATTTCTGTCTTTATATCTTTTTGTATACGATGCGCTATTCCTTCGGAACACTATTGTTGACCCTCGAGCATTATTCTGTGACCTCTTGATAACCCTAGATGACCCAGGATGACCGCCTAATTACCCTATCGGTGGCGCGATACCAGCGAGAGAGTCGAGGCTTATACATACATCAGACTTAGGCATCAGGGCCTTATAATTACACCTCCCGGAGTCTAATTTTAATGTTCTTTACGATCCTAATCCGACTTGGGGATCAACTGATTCGTCTGGCATATAATCCAGCCACCCAGGAGAATCTTAACTGTCGCCTTAAACCCACCTATTACTTAGCCTCGGCCTCGTGCTTCCCCTCCTGAAGGAGGGCTTAATTGAAGCTCTGTTGTAACAGTGGCTGTCCGTCGCGCGGGTTCCCTCCGCGACGGCGCATGCCATTTGATCCCCCGATGGCTCTCGGTCGCGATCAGACGCTGGGTAAAGTAATGCAGGGGTAGAGGAGGTTGGCGGAGCGCTGGAGGCGTGTCCCTGTTTGAGGAAAGTAAGATATTAGGCTCGTGCACGCGCGCACGAACGTGAACTGCAGCACACACACACACACACACACACACACACACACACACACAGGGCCTCATGGTGTGATGGGGTTAGCATTGCTGACCATGGGTTCGTATTGGGCGTAGCGCTTGCCTACGCCCAGCCCGTGTGTGTACGTCCTTCCCACGAGGCTGGTCTACAAGTGAATTTCTGGCCAAGGCTGGTGTGTGTGTGTGTGTGTGTGTGTGTGTGTGTGTGTGCTTGCGTACATGCATAAGAGTAGAGACTTTGCGCGTATATACTGATTTCAAGAAGCAGGGTACTATGAGCATAGAACTCTCCCCCCCCCCCCCCCGTATAGGTAATTATAAAGAGATAATTGACACACACACACACACACACACATAGCAGTAAAGCGTTGTTCAACTTGAGCAGCCTGAGTTCGTAACGTGAAATGAAGCCAGAAACTTGTCAGAAAAGACGTAAAGAAAGAAGTTTTCATGGTGTGCGAAAAATGGATGATTACAAGCACCCCCAGTGTCAATGACAGTTGATTCTGCTTCCAGTGTAGTGATCAATACGTCCACACAGGGCTGAGTAGAGGAAAAAGATGCATGGACATCTGTCACCTGCATGTTGTCATTAACACGCAAGTATTTGTTAAAAAAAAAAAATCACAGTCGGCGAAAACGTAGTATAGTAATTATGATAATGATGATAAGAATGATTGTGATAATGATAATTATGACAATATTGATTCAGGATAACGTTGATAATGAGTTGATAATGATAGTAGTAACAATGGAAATTATGATGATTATGATGACAGCAGTAATGATAAAGATAAAAATAATTATAATGATGATAATGATGATGATAATAATGATATAATGATGATGATGATAATAATAATGATAATAATAATAATAATAATAATAATAATCATGATAATGATAATAATAGTACTGATAATGATGATAATAAATTTAATTATATTAATGTTAATGATGATGATAATTAGCAAGGTAATCTCCCTCCAGACCACAGGAGTGTGCTAATCATCTCTTCCTCCATCCGAGTGATACTCGAGAGCTTCAGGTATATTCTGGCACATTACATCGAAAACTCGGCGAGTCGTCATTTCCACCGCAGTTCACCAACGGAAGCGCCTGAAAAAAAGGCTTCTTGCTCTTCTGCATTGTAATAAACCCTAAAGTTGCCGTCTGCTCTGCATTATGCCACGAGAACCTCCTGTGTTTGAGGATGAGATATGACGCACTGCAATCACAGGTTTAGGTAACCCACCACCCCAAAACAAGAAGTCTTCGGGTGCATTTTTTTTTTCTTCGAAGTGGAGACTCTTAACGAAGATGACCGAG
>NC_092244.1:16233881-16308881 GCF_036320965.1 Panulirus ornatus | reverse complement strand
ATTGAAGGGAGGGTCAGTGGCGCATGGGGTGGGGGAGGCGGTGGGGCGAAGTGGCCTTGTGTCTGGGAAGGAGTATATGTATGTTAACTGTTCCCATCTCAGCGAGAGGGACGCCAGATGGTGGGTGTGTGTTTGTGACTAGACCCATCTCAGCGAGAGGGAAGGCAGATGGTGTGTGGTGTGTGTGTGTGTGTGTGTGTGTGTGACTGGACGTGGGGTGCGATTAGATCTCCCCCAGGGAGAGGAAAGGAAAGGACGTGCGGTTAGAGTGATTGGGAACGAATCACAGTCGTCGAGGATAACACGTCGTAGGGAGCAGGTCCCGTCTCTAGTGTGTGGACAGAGCTGGTGTTAAGGAACAGGAGTGAGGGAGTAGAGAAGGGTGAGAAGAAGAGCTGAAGGTTACTAAAGCTGACTCTTGGATATGGAACAGCTTAAAGGAGTAAAGCTTATGATCTGAATCACGTGAGTGAGAAGACAGTGAGGTCAAAGTAAAATTAAAGTTGTGAAGGAGGTGAGTCGTACCTTCGCACGAGTACGGACGACGAGTCTTTGCTGTGCATAGGGCGAGTGCATAGCTTAGGGAATAACGTAAGGCAATACATACATTTGTTTTCCTGCCCCCTCCTCTCTTCAAGTTCTTTTGTCCTGATCTCTTCCGGGGATCACAGAGCACCCAGGGTTCTCTCGCTGTCTGTATTTCTTTGTATCATTTTGCAGGAAGCCAATATGGAATACCTGTGGTAAGCTCGACTCTCATAATACAGTTTGCGATCCTTATCCCTTTTCACCAAGTTCATGTTAGTCGTACTGGGACCTTCCCAGTCTTACCTAGTCCCAGAACAACCTCCTCCTCCTCCTCCTCCACCCTCCCACTTCAACAAGGCCCAGACGGCCACACGATTAAGTTCCAGGGAAACGCAGCAGCGCACAAAAATAGGACCTCAAGTTCCAAACAATCTTTTTTCAAGTTCAAGTAAGACTGCGATGCTGGAAAACAGCAAGGCAAACTTTTAAGTATCTTTTAATCTCTCTCTCTCTCTCTCTCTCTCTCTCTCTCTCTCTCTCTCTCTCTCTCTCTCTCTCTCTCTTTATGTTTTTCTATCCTCCCTGTCTATTCTGTCTGTCTGTGCACATCCTTGTTCCCGGACCGTCCACGCCGGGACTTGATTCGTCACTTCACCATCGCGGTGGACGGTGTTGAAGACCAGTTGATGTTGTATGCCGCAACGCCTCACAGTTTAGTTTTTCATACTGCAGGACCGTATTCATGACTCCCATGTACTTGTGTTAAAAGAATCGGAGTCAGGATTCTTGTTGTTAAGGTCTTTCGCAAGGTGTCTTTATTTTGTTATATAGTGTCTATTGAGACAGTCGCCAGACCTTAGGTCGAAAAGAGGTTGTGGGTACTCTTGGGAAGTGTAGTGATATATATATATATATATATATATATATATATATATATATATATATATATATATATATATATATATATCTCAGGGTTATTTGGCGACTGTTGATGGCATAAGACTAGCTGATTCTCCTGTTCACTGATAAAATGATAACATATACTCTTGTTCTTTGGCCTCTGCCCCTAAAAGCTGAAGGGTTTCCAGAATTGAATGAAGCGCGTTTAGCAGAACATCCACTGTTACGCATCCCAGAAAAATACTCATATCCAGTACACCGGAGTGGATATTATACACTCCAGGCCTTCGCGTCTTTTCCTACAGAAGGCGGTAGTGTTAGGAACAGATGACTGAACCTATTGAAGCAAAATCATAACCTGGCACCTCCTGTTTCCTCTCTTAGAAACTGTGTGTGTGTGTGTGTGTAATTTCTTATTTGCACTGTAGTGGGCGTAAGTTTTATACTGTTAAGACCCCATCTCTTGAACTTTCTCTACAGTCAAAGAACTTTTTAAACTTCTGTAAGTCGCCTGTGTTTGCTGTGTCCTTGCTATAATTCCATTTATCCACCGTTCTTATTAAAGTAATTCCTTACGTTTTTTTGTTATAAGTCTCTTGCTTAATTCCACGTCATGGCCCCTGGTTGTTCTAACTGTACAACCACTGCCTCCGTCATCAATCTCGTTCATTGTCATAAAAGGTTGCGATCAGGTCACCCTCTACTCGTCTTTCTTTCAAGCCCCTACCCAGCCTTTCCCTGTAACTCATCTCGGTTAATCCAGTTACCATCTTTGTTGCCCTCCTCTGGACTTGCTTCATTAGCTCGCTGTGTTTCTTTTGTTGCGGTGGCCAGACTTAAGCACATTCAGATTTTGGCCTTAGGCGGGACTTAAAACAGCATGCTTCATCAGAATGCAACCCTACTATTTGCTATAAGACAGTTAGTCTCCTTAACAGTTCTTCTAGTGTGGGACTCTGGCGACGTGACGAGGACGATGTCGAATCGCAAGTCAGTCTCTCTCTCTCTCTCTCTCTCTCTCTCTCTCTCTCTCTCTCTCTCTCTCTCTCTCTCTCATAGATTCCTGCAGATTATTTCCCATCAGGTGATGTTCATCTCGAGGCCTTCTTACGCTGGGACCCATCCTCATTACTCTTCATTTCTTGGGTTGAATTTCATCAACTATGTATCCGGCTCGCTTCGAAGTTTGCGTAGGTTCTTTTGCGCATTACTGCAATTTCCCTTGCTGTTACCTTCCTCACGACCTTGGTATTACACTTACACTTGTTCAGGTAGGCTTCCAATCCTTTCGGCAAATTATTTCACATAGCTTAAGTAGAGAAATGGTCTCAAGACAGGACTCTGCGGAACCTTACTGATGACCTCTTCCCATTTTCGAGAAGGCTTTACGACATGCGTCCTCTCTCTTCCCTTCCACTAACGTGATATTCTGTCTACCGAAGAAGTCTTCCACTTATTCCTATCTGAAGACTTACTGTATGTTATAGTGTCAAATGCTCTTTGGTAGTCAATATGCGGATAGTCCACCCAGCCTTCTGTGTTTCTCAGACAAGGAGCTCACTCTCTCTTAGAAATCTAATAGTTTCATTGCGCATGACCTTCTTCCCTTGAAACCTGGTTGTCTCTCACTTACGTTCGTTTATAGTTCCTCCTGAGTAGGAAGACATCCAGTTGCTCTCTGAATTTCTTTTCCTTTGAGACCACACTCGTCAGGGGGCCTGGTGTGTCCGTCAGCGCCTCTTCTCTGTGTCCTTCCTTGTAGTGTGTGTGTGTGTGTGTTTGTGTGTGTGTGTGATTAATCATTCGTGCAGACGAAGAGTATGACGCTTTTTGTCACGTATGTCACCCTTGCGTTATCTATTAGACAATCTTATAAACATGTTCCCCGCATTCTCTAGTTCCCTTACCGTGTTCCACGTGGGTCATTATTCTGTTGCTTTCGACCTTATACCAGACGGGCCTTTCGGTCTGTGTACTGCAGTCCCTCGTATGATATATATATATATATATATATATATATATATATATATATATATATATATATATATATATTGTCCAGTCTGCGGTTCTGCGTGTGAGAAGGGCGCACTACGAAGAGGTAATAATGGTTCCACTTTACCCCTCCTTCTAATTTGTTATTACTGAGGTATTTCCTCACGTCAGTTCTCGTTCTTCTATTTAGTTTCTGTACGTTCCATTTACTTAATTGGTTCCCGCCTATCTCACGACAGTAATCGTCCCATATCAACATGAAGAAAAAAGTTATATTCATGTCTTCTTGTGTTGCTTCTGCCATCGTAGAAAACTCGGTGACTGATGACTCGTCCCGCAGTTGAATTTCTCTGTGTTGGGGAAAGTTTGTGTTGCCTTTTGCGTCGGAACCTCTTCACCAGGTCAATACTGCGCCTCTTTAATTAGAACAACAAAAAGTGGTGGCGAATATGTTAATTTTAGTGTTGTATGTTGCTGTAAACAATTTAATCCCTTCTGTATGTCATTGTACTTGAAGTTAGTCTTTGCCATAGACCTAGTTTATGGTTCACTCCTTTGGGGCAAGTCCCATACCGTGGTGGTGGTTGTGGTGGTGATGGATAGGGTGCTTTGGCAAGTGCAAGTCCCTCTCATGGGGAAAATTCGTGTAATATCCTCCCTGCATGATGACAGTCATCGCCTGGCCTCATTCTGCTGTGTTCCATCGTCATCGCTTTGCATTTTTGTCGGGTTGAATTTCCGACCAGAGCTGGAGCCTTGAATCGCTTTGCAAGGCTGTGCCAATCCCGAACGCTCATTATTTTTTTGCCATGATTTCAGCATCAGAAATATATTCAGGTATGGTTCAAGTCTTTCTGTACAGTGTTTTATATATATATATATATATATATATATATATATATATATATATATATATATATATATATATATATATATATATATATGTAGGGGAGCAAGAATACTTCCCACGTATTCCCTGCGTGTCGTAGAAGGCGACTAAAAGGG
Source organism: Panulirus ornatus (assembly GCF_036320965.1). Lineage (NCBI taxonomy): Eukaryota > Metazoa > Arthropoda > Malacostraca > Decapoda > Palinuridae > Panulirus > Panulirus ornatus. The sequence goes on along the minus strand of NC_092244.1, from coordinate 16,304,456 downwards.
GAGGGAGCGGGGGGGGCTGGAAATCCTCCCCTCTCGTTTTTTTTTTCTTTTAATTTTCCAAAAGAAGGAGAATTGGGCCAGGTGAGGGTAGTCCCTCAAAGGCCCAGTCCTCTGTTCTTAACGCTACCTCGCTAATGCGGGAAATGGCGAATAGTTTGAAAGAAAGAAAAGATATATATATATATATATATATATATATATATATATATATATATATATATATGAGACACACAGGGAATACGTGGGAATGAACAGAGAAGGGGGCCAAGTGAGGATATTCACTCAAAGGCCCAGTCCTCTGTTCTTAACGCTACCTCGCTAATACGGGAAATGGCGAATAGTTTGAAAGAAAGTATATATATATATATATATATATATATATATATATATATATATATATACGTAGATTAGAAATAGCAGGGGTCCAAAGACAAAGTCCTGTGGGATGTCACAAGTTTAACACGTTAACCCAATTATTGAAATGCACCTATTAACATATAGCTATACCTCTGTTACCTTTCGTTTAGGTAAGTCTTCGATCCAACAAACTAGTCGCCTTCTGATTAACTTCCCAAGAACAGAGACTGTGGATGCCCCTCTTATTGTAAAATGCTGTAGATTTCTCCTCTGAGCCTATGTTTCGTTTGGTACTTTCACTGTTGCGAGTAATCATCCAGATTTGCTTCCCGATTATACTTCCCTGCGATTATAACTCTTCTCCCCAATGGAGGGAGACGTGTTCATGTTGCTGCTGCTTCTCCCCAACGATCAAGGGTGTCCGAGTTTCCTTCATCTTGGGGGCCGAAGGACGCGAAGGCTTTTGTGGGCTTGTACCTTGTTTCTTGCGGCCAAACAGCCTTTTTTCCTTTTGTTCCTTTATATACTTCTTGTAAACAGGTTTTATGTGGTCATTTGCCAAACCAAAATGTATATTTTATGCTGTTATCAGTTGAAATGAAACTCGCTGTACATTGCTTCTCTCTCGTTTTCTACGCACTCTTCGAGTACGCAGGTCAATGTGCCATCAAGGCCATGCATTGTATAAAGTAGCTACATCCTTCATAAGCTTATTTATGTACCTTTGGCTCATGATCACTGGTGCTCTCCGCCGTGATTTCTTCCTCCTCCGATCTCACCTGTTTAGTCCTGGGCGTACAATGCCTTCGATTGTGGATATAACCTCTTATAGAGTACAACAATCAGATTCCCATTTACACCCTTCCTCTCTTATAGTAACTGGTTCCTTTTAGTCCACAAGTTAAGTACCTGTCGTCTGAATTCTCAAGTCTCAAGTTATTGTTCTTTTACAAATAATTTGCTGCTGATAGGTTGATGGAACGGCTTAGGATTTTTATTTGCCCAGTGCGCATTTTTTTGTGCTTTTATTGGCGCTTTCTTCCTTCCTGCGGTGCGTTCATTCTCTGATCTCTTGTACTATTCAAAAATTACATGACTGGTGTGTCTTCTGAACCTTCATGACGGAACAGCTCTGCCTTTGGACGTATTTCTTACCGAACCACATAATTTTCTCCATATGCCCATCACTAAGTCATCCAGCATCGTTACCCACCATCAGACTCCTCTTTCATATACTTCACAGAACCTCTTATACCATTGTTCCAGGCTCTGACTATGGATTTCTGTTTCCCAGTCTACGTTCCTAAAGGATTTTGATCGCCTTCGTTGAGTTTCCTCCCTTGTTTCTCCCTCTTTGTCTTTAGGTTACTATTCCATTCTGTTGTCACGTCTTCTCTGCAGTGCGTGCGATTCCATTTCTTCAGAAGGGTACGCGATGCCTCTGGGTTCCAAGTTCTCATAGGTAAGGGCGGTTCAATAATGATGGTGCATCTGCCATTGTGACCCCCTAGTGTATTCTGTGATACAGCACAGGAAGCCATCATGAGCACATCGCAAAAACTCGTTTCCTCCATATTTCATTTCCCTCATTCGGATCCAGATATTTCCTGTCGATTATCCGTGTAGTTTAAATCCCCGTAATTAGAACTACTCTGTAGCTGAATGGCGCTTCCTTTGCTTCCCTCTGCACCATCCTTATTGTACCTTCATGATCATCACCGAACAGTTTTGATTCGATCTGTCATACCTTTTTTTGAGGTACTTAGTATCATCTGACCATGTAAGCCGGTGCTGTCTTATTCGTATACCGGTTGGATGGACGATCACCCATCAGTGGTAGAGAATTAAGATAGCTGAGTTGCAGGGAAAAGTTAGAGGTTTTAAGACTGTCTACGTCGGATAAGAGTCAGGGATGACCAGATCACAACCTTTGAGTATATAGAACAGATCGACGACTGGTAACAGTGAACAGTTCTTCGAGATATGTAAAGGTAGAGCAACGAGAGGGTATAATGTGACACATAACGCTCAGGTAATTAGAATGGGTCTCTTCATTCCTTCCGAGATGTTTGAAGATTCCTTTTCTAAAACTGTATCATCAGTTCCCTATCCCCTCGTTGCCTTTTAATTTGATCAGTGATTTTTTTATTGTTATCATCCACTGTCACAAACAGCCTCGAAAAGACCGTTGCGCTCAAGGATCGTATCATCGTTGTGTTCTAGTGGTTAAGTTGCTTTCGAGCTTTCCAATCACAAATGGCCTAAAAGCTCACGTAATCCAACTAGGTCTGTTGAACCGAATGTTGAACAGAATCCAACGCTTCCCAAGCCCTTATAGAGCATATGAACCCCTTGCAAGGTACAGGCATTAAACGTCTTTTTAGCCGTGTTAAAGGTTCCTCAGCTATGTCAAAAGGCTCCTGAGCTTTATCAAAAATCCAAGTTGTCAAACCTTACCCAGGACTTCCCCCCGTCCACACCTGGTGGTTTCTAAATCTTATTCAAGCTCTGCAGACTTCTCTGAGGACCCTCAGTCAACCAGCCTTCGTCTGATTCTTCGAACCCAACTCACAGTTTCTCATAAAACTAAAATGAAGCTCCCTAAACCCACTCCGTCCCTTAAATTATCCCTTTAGGTGTCCCCCAAGCCACCCACGGCTCCTAAACCTTGCCCCAGGAGTCCTCCAGCCTCCTAGATTAAAGGACTTCTCTCCCAGCTCACCTCGTTCGTACGCGGGCGGGGAAGAACCAGAGGCGTGAAGGAGATATTGGCCTGGAATTAAATTGTCGATCACGCGGCAGGGAGGCTGCCTGGATCCAGACCCGCCTCTATCATGGTTAGTGGCGGCAGGATATACAAGGGATACACCCCTCTTGTCTATATCAAGCTGTGTGAATGACCGGCTGGTAAAGATGCATAAGGATACACCTCTTGTGTAAGTAATGTGGGTGTTGTTGGAATGGCTGGCGGGATCCACAAAGATGTGCACTTGTGTGTGCGATGGTTGGTGTTGTCTGAACGACCAGGAGGATGGATACACAGACGTCATGTGTGTATCAATTAGGTGTTGGCTTGCGTGTCTGGCGGAGTACACAAGAGTGGGTGTTACGTTACTGGCTCGCAAGATGCGTAGATATACACCTCTCGTATCTCTATCGCAATGGGGTTTTGTCGCAGTGGCTAACAAGAGTACACCTCTCTGGTGTATTAAGAGGTTGTTAATCATAATTCCTATTGGGTTACAAGCATACACCCTTCTCTTGATTATAGCGAAGGGATGTCCCTTTGTAAAATGAATGTTTATCCCTTTGTGAATGAAGGGATATCCCTTCATGAATTAGTAGTAGAATATACAGGGGCATTTTTTCCCCCGTCTTTCCAGCATCGGACAGCGTCTGATTACGGCTTAATCATAAGACCATGGGAGACATAATCATAAGACCATGGGAAACATAATCATAAGACCATGGGAAACATGCGACTAGCAAAGGATATACAAGGATGCGCTGCTCCATTCTCTCTCTCTCTCTCTCTCTCTCTCTCTCTCTCTCTCTCTCTCTCTCTCTCTCTCTCTCTCTCTCTCTCTCTTTGTCGGTGGTGCTGGAAGGTTGCTTGTGATTCCCCCTTATCACGATAGGAACAGCGGGGTCACAAACTGTTTTTTTTCTCTCTCTCTCTTTCGCTTGCGCCAGCCAATAAGGTTGTGTCCATAGGGCTTGTCAGGAGGAGTAGAAGAGGCGCCACGGGATGAGCTCATCTTTTCCTTGTGGTTATCACGACGCAGGTGTCATACCCTCGCACTGCAGTTAACACGGCTGAATACTGAACACACAAAGCTTTTATCTTCTATTTCTTAATGAGTTGTGGTCGTTCATCCCTTCGTCTGCATGTGACTTTGTTGTGAGGTATGCAAGCATATTGTGCTATCTGATCTCTCTCTTCTACATAGAGTTACGTGTAAATACATACAGACATAAGGTTGAAGCGAGGTGGTTATGGCCTTTTTACGCCGCTGAAAAATTTGCAGTCCGTTTTAAAAGCAGTGGAAGAAAATGATGGTAAAACAAAGAGACGTTGATTCTCTCTCTATCTCTCCCTCTGGTTAAATGGCTAAAAAGATAGAAATTCCAAATGAATCTAGAACTGACATACACTCAGTGTGCATAGTGGCAGAAAACAACAAAAGTATTGTTGATCAAGAAATATGCACGGTGAGTCCGCCCCACGCACTAGGCCCTGTAACTATCTGTATCTTGCCGTATCTTGCCGTAGGTACTTCTAGGTAGGTAGTTGGGTCCTCTCTCTCTCTCTCTCTCTCTCTCTCTCTCTCTCTCTCTCTCTCTCTCTCTCTCTCTCTCTCTCTCTCCTTCTACATATACCACCGACGAAAATGACATCACGTGAGCCAGGTCCTCAGCGCTGATAATAGTCACCTTAACTTTCGGTGCTGCTCGATCCGACGTTTTTTTTTTTACGAAGGCACGGCGGTCTGTCTACCATATGCTGGCGTCGGGAGGGAAAGAAACGGTATCAGTTCCTGCTCCTTAGTTCCTGTGTTCTTACGTCATGGGGGCGCATCCGGTCGGAGATAGCATCAGGGCAACCATCCTGATGAATTCCTTCCGATACTCATGAGTTGCAGGCACCTGAGTAAAGTGGTGAGTACCTGAGAAAGATAGATAACGCAAGGTGTGGTAATCTACGACGAGGGATTGTACTTGTTTTGTGTGTGTTGGAGGACAGAAGTTGGTACTTTCAGTTGATTAATATTCATACTTTGTTGATATATATCTTGCGAATGGGGAAAAAAAACTAATAGGGTTTTGATTATATTCCCCCTGAGTAAGCTTGGGGAACATTTTACTAGTATTTTCATCTGTATAGCATCGGCTGAAGACATGCTTGTGGTGATGGGTGAGATTTGCGTCGAAACAAGATATAGGTGATATAGTATAGCCTTTGTTTTCATTATGAAAGTGCTTTCAAGCTGTGATTTGATGTAGGAAAGCACAGAACAGTGGGCGGCAAAATGTCGACTTCGAGAGTAGAATGTGGCGCTTTAAGCCATCTGCATATTTGTATGGGTCCATTTAGTAACGATTCTGAGGGAGTATGGTGATCAGCCATCTATATTTGTGTAGTTCTATATACATAATGTCGACTCTATATTGGATCATGGTGCGCTGTGAGCCATATGTGTTTGTTTGCTTCTGTGTTCATGTTGACTCCGATAGTGAAAAATGTTGTTGTTAGCTGTCTGTATTTGTACGATTCTTTGTTTTGTAGAGTCCTTGAAATGTTTTGCCCACGCCTTACTATATGAGCTGGTAAGTAAAATAATGAAAGTAACTGTTTAGGTTTTACAGAATATATGAGAAGGTTGGTCTGTGTATATTTTGTCATCTTTTGTTTACGATCGAATTGGTCTGTTGTTAGTAAGGACCAGGACCTCTTTCTGACCTTAGTTCTTTGGAAAACCGAATTTGTTTAGTGCCACTGTTATTTTTCAACTTACAGATAGTTACAAAACAGGTACATTACTTTTGTGGGTTATTGCCTGTTTGTTAGTACCTATTTGCACAGTGGACGGAGGGGGTTCAAAACTCAAAGGGTACCCATCTTTTTGAAGTTCCTTTATCATCAAGCTTTTAAAACTTTTGTGTACTATGACCGCATTTACAAGTCCATTACTTTGATATACTTTCGTTCATCCACTACTCATATGCCATAAAAGTACTCATTTACATGTTTGTTTTTTTTTTCTTTTTTACTTTTATGTTATGGCCTCTGGTCTTTCCGTCTCTGCGTCTTTCGAACGACTCTTCATTGTTGACGTCGCGAAACTGGTTTGAATGAATAAAGGTTAAAGGTTGTGATCAAGTCACAGCATACTCTTCTCTCTTTCATGGTGGGCAAATTTATGGCCTCTAACCTCTCACTTTAACTTGGCTGTCGTAATTCTGGTACCATCTTTATTGCCTTCCACTAGACCTTCTTTGTAAGTTCTTTGTGTTTGCACAAAACTGAGAATATTAGAATTCTAGTTTTGGTATATCATAAGATGTGAGCATTTAGCAGATGGTATTCTTTCCCATGTACTTGAATGCAGTTGTAACATTTCCCAGCCGACAGTTCGTCTACTGTACGATTTTCCTAAGGAAGGTCTTTGGTGAGACAGGTTTGGTACACTGGCAATTCCCGGGTCCCTATCACGCACAGACCCCAGCAGCTTTTTCCCTCCGAGATGATACTCGTATCATGGCTCTCTCTCTCTCTCTCTCTCTCTCTCTCTCTCTCTCTCTCTCTCTCTCTCTCTCTCTCTCTCTCTCTCTCTCTCATATTCTCATTCCTTTGCATATACTCGAGATGAATTTCATCATCCATGTATAAACCAACTTTGGATTTCATCCAGGTCTCCCTTTTTAAGCAGATGCAGTTCTCCTCAAAATAACTCCTTCATGATCCTGACATCATCAGCAAACACACACACAAGTATGAGTCCAGTCACTTGAGTGAGTCATTTACATAGATCAAGAAGAGCAGTTGTCTCGGGTCTGAACCCTACGGCACGCCAATGGCCACCCCAACCCATTTCAAGAAGATCGACTCCCTCGATATGCTTCTTGTATTCCTTTCCATAAAGGTAATTTTTTGGTTCGCCGGAGTCTTCTTATTTGTGCTTGATAATCTGGCTTCTGTACCAACCTATACTATCTAGGACAGTGTCAAATGCTTTCTGTTAGTCCAGATACATACAACCCGCGTGGTCTCCCGTTTTATATTCTGTCTTACTGCAAGAGCAGTGAACTGACTGTGCGCTCCAAGGACAGGGGCCTCTATGATTGAATTACATCACAGAATGGCAAAAAAAATTTCAACAAGAATTGGACAGTACTGAGTGAAGTATTCAGTAATTTACATAGTAACTAAACTCTTTGCAGTGATTGAAGAACAATGATTGAATTATGTAAAAAGGTTTAGAACAAATGAATTATTTATACAGTAAGTAGAGTTAGGATATATACGAGGTAGAACGTTGTAACGGGCAGACTGCTTACAGCCATCTTGTGATATTCTGTAGAGTTTATATGCGAATTCAGAAATGTTACGAACATAGTGTTGCAGTTTGATTGACTAACTTTGTTGGCAGCGTTTACATTTGGTCTATGCGTTATCGGCAGGAGGGGCAAACTCCAGGAGTATCTGTAGCCCATATATATATATATATATATATATATATATATATATATATATATATATATATATATATATATATATATATATTCCTATGAGTCCACGGGGAAAATGAAACACGAAAAGTTCCCAAGTGCACTTTCGTGTAATAATCACATCATCATGGGAGAAACAAGAGAGGAATATAAGTCAGTTGATATACATCGAAGAGACGAAGCTAGGACGCCATTTGGTAAACATGTGATTGTCCAAGACGACAACGAGCGTATCATAAACTTATGTGGACAAGAAGGGGAATTTTTTTACAATATATGTATATGTTATTCCTGGGGATAGGGGAGAAAGAATACCTCCCACGTATTCCCTGCGTGTCGTAGAGGGCGACCAAAAGGGGAGGGAGAGGGAGGCTGGAAATCCTCCCCTCTCGTCTTTAATTTTTCAAAAGAAGGAACAGAGGAGGGGGCCAAGTGAGGATATTCCCTCTTAAGGCTCAGTCCTCTGTTCTAAACGCTACCTCGCTAAGGCGGGAAATGGCGAATAGTATATATATATATATATATATATATATATATATATATATATATATATATAGTATATATGATTGTTTTTGCATGATGATATGAAAGTAGATGTGTTTGCTTGCGTTGATTTTACTTCGTCTCGAGTCTAAAACATTTTCTTCAATTCTTTTTTTTTTTTTGAATGATCGTTTTAAGACTTCTTGCAGGTAGACCCAGGTTATAATTAGTTACCTCGTTCGAGGCGTTTGCTGATCTATTGGCCTCATTATATATTCTGAACCCAGCGTGTGAAGATGTCCAGATAGACTCGACTGTTAACTCCATCTCTGGTGTGTTTATGTATGATTACTATTTATATGTTACGGGGAGAGGTTTGCACTCGTGTTGCCCCGTCTCTCAACTATGTATGTCTGTACCGTGTCTTTACATCCATGTACTTATACATACACACACATCCCTTAGCCCAAGACCAGCCCCCCCGAGGGGAGGATGAACACCCATTTCGAGAAGGCTCATCTGACATGCTGCCATTGTTGTCTTCCTCTAAGTTGGTCTTTTGTATCCATCGAGGGAGTCGGCCACCCAACCCCTTATTCCTGTCAGGTGATCCAGTGCGGTACAGACGGTGTCTGTTGCCTTCTGGAAGTCCAGACACACACGATTCATCCTGCCGTCTCTTTTGACTTTGAAGAAAAAGCACAGCTCACTTTCAAAGTATTGTTGCACACGTCCTCCTTTCTCTGAAGCAATATCGTCTCTCGTGAATGGAATCAATTTCACTTTTTAAAGAAGTCATCCATGTGTTTTCTGGTTATCTTTTCCCCGCACCTTACAGACCACACTCGTCAAGGGGAGAGACCTGTCTGTATAGTCCAGCTCTTCCTCCCACTCTCCTTTCGTATGGGCAGGTGCAACGTCTGTCCGTCACTATTCCCTTGGCACTTTGCCTTCCCTTATCGGCGTCTAAGAGTAGTATTTCGAAGTCGTTTATCTCATATAATCTGTACTCACACCTTCAGGAATTCATCTTCCTCCTGAGTATGTACATTCTAAATCTCCTTCTCCTATTTTGAATTTTGTGTGTTCATATACCCACGAACAGCGGTTTTTCAAAGCCAGAACGTCTTTTCTTATCACATGACACCTTTCATAATCTTTGGTTTCGTTACTGAGTTTCTCTTCTCATTCTGGTGAATTTTTTATTTCAAACAGCATCTCTAGACTTTTGTTCTCTGATCATTCATCCTTTGTTTCTTTTTGTATTCTCCTGAAGGATCTAGACGCAATTGCCTATTCTGGATACTTTCCCCTTGTTCAAATCTATTTTTTCAGTAAAATCGCCTTAAAATTTGAAAATCTTTACCCTACCTGGCTTTGTGTGTGTTATATCAGCTGGTCGTGTTTCTACACCACTTTCCCTGCATACTTATATGAATATCTGTTATCTTGGCCAAGGTAGATGTCTTAAATTGCTCCTCCAGTGACATATAACGGTGATATATAGCTTATCGGCACAAAAAATGATATTTGACCGGAAAAAGCTTTGGAATCACAATCAGCTGTCTGTGTTGCCTTTTGGCTGTAACAATACACTGCTGTCTATTATTTACTTCCAGATACACTTCTTTATGGTAATTCATCGAGAAACTTGCTCACTTTCCCCCGTGTTAGTCCACACCGTTTTGTATTGCTTGGATGGCCTTTCATTGGACATTATTTTAAGGTTCTGGTTTGACCTGAGTTGTTAACAACGCTCGTGAGCATTTGAATTGAAAACCCAAGATCCTCCTCTTCCATCTGCTATTAAACTGTATGTGATGAGTGTGTAGGGGTGTGTTTGTGTGTGTGTGTGGTTACTGTTGGTGTGTTAGTGGGAGAGTCACACACACACACACACTAACAAAAAAGAAAAAAAAAGCGTCACCCCGATATCCATTTACATTGATCTGTCCCGAAGGGAAAGATGATCACCTAGGGCAACTGCTGCGCCTAGGAATCGTACCCCTGACCCCGTTTCAGAAACGGTGACCACAACAGCACTGAGGCGTTTGTGTGTGTGTGTGTGTGTGTTTGAAACCAAAGGTCAAATGTGCAGGTCAAGGTGACTGCTATGGTCCATGTATCTTACCTAACATGTTGTACGGCATAAAGTTATCCTTCCGTCCTTCTGGAAATTAAGGATGTTATATATACGTTTCAAAGAGGGGGGTTTCTTAGATTGAGGTTCTGTGCTGTAAATAAGTTCGTGTGAATATTTTACAATGAGTGCGTAGGGAGTTCGAAGAAGCTGGGGTGATGAGTTGACAGTTGGGATTCTCTCGCATCACAATGCTCCCTCAGGTGAATGGTGTCTTCTTTGTACCCGTTTTTCCCAGAGGTTATCATGAATATGTTTTGAGACTCCATGGTGTTTATTATTGAGTATCCAGGGTGTTTATTAATGCGTGGACGTCACATCGTCAAAAGAAGGTACGAGAATGAGACGGAAGACCTAGAACAGTCATTGTATCAACTTTTCTGCTTTACGTGGTCTGTCTCATTCTCGTATCTCCCATGACGATGTGCTCACGACACGAAAGTGTACTTGGGAACTCATCATGTTTCATTTTCCTCGTGGTTCTATGGATCTCCTAGATTACGCGTGCCACTGTGATCTCTTGCAATATATATTAGTTCACCATTGGATAACACCATCGGAGAAAAGATCTTGGACACATGGTGATAGGTTTATTAACTTCATAACCTTTAATTTTGTTTTATGAATAGCAATGCCTTTTCATTCATTAGGTTTTATTAGATTTTGCTTATCTATACATTTTTATGTTTTCAATTTTATCATTGTATTAATTTCTTTGATCTCTGTGTTTGAAGGATCGTGTGTGTTTCTCTTTACGTATTTATACTGGTCATTAACGATTGCAAAAATATAATGCAGCTTTCTCCTAATTGGAGCTGCAGTGGAGATGCGATTGAAAAGTTTATTTGCGTCACCTCTGTTGATGTTGCACCGGCGAATTTGTCCAGAGATTTTAGAAGATTGAGACCATTCCGTTTTCACTCTACGGATATTTTCGTTCGCTTCGCAGTAAGCTGTGGCAGGAGAGGGTTATTTGATGACTCATAAGAAAACAGGAGCAACTGAACCATGAAACCTTGAATCAGTTGTATAAAAACTTCCCTCCGATTTCCCTTGAGATCAGTTAATTAAAGCTACCTTCCTGGCCAGTTAGATTATGGCAGTTTGTCGAAGTCACTCGACGCAGACAACCTCCACTGGTTTTCTGAAAGAAGGATCATAGATGGACGAGTTTGTAACGACCCTTAAACTCACACCACCACCAGTGTGCTTATCCGTGACGATTTTCAGACCTCTCTGAATTGAGACTTGCTTGCATGCCTAATGACGTTCATTATAATGGTCTACTTTTTCGCCGTCATTTTCATCGAAGTCGCGTAGACACAAAGCCTCGCTGAGGGTAGATGGCTTGGAAGTCATGGTTGGTGCGGTGATCAAGTGTGTTATGACGTAGTTCACAGGATGTGTTGAGACACCTTCAGCACGACGGTACCGTCTTTGAGCGTGACGGTACACGAAGGTGCAACCCTCGAGGACTACGGTACGATCGACCCCCCCCTAAACACGTCGGTGTGACCCTTGGGGTTTGATGGCTTGGCCTCAGACATGACTGCTTTGACTCGTGTCACTAGTCAGGCCGTTTGTACCTTAGGCCTAACGAGCGCCAACAAGGTCGTCTCATGGTTACAGAACAGTAAGAAGTGATAATTGTAACGCTGATGAAAAGGATAACTATAATGATAATGATAATAATGATAATGATAACGAAAATGATTTACGATAATAATGATGATAACAGTAATGATAATGATAATGATAATATTAATTAATTATAGTAATGATAATAATAATCGAAGTTAAAAACCGAGGAACAGAGAGAAATACATCCTTTAAAAATCTAGCACTGTCTCATGATGTAAAAATGTGCTCAAGAAAAATAACGAAGTTAACATAATTACTTGCGCGTTATTTATGTATATAGATGTGCGTTGGGTTTAGTAACAGGTATACACCATTATTAGCTGTTGCCTGGGATATGCCGGAGAAAGAATGCTTCCAATTTTTCGTTCTCCCTGGAATTACGAAACTGAATTCATTGAGTTCGCGTGTGTGGGTGTCGCACTGACAGAGCGTCAAGTCTTTGGACGTGCCGTAGATTTTGAAAGTATTATAATTTGACGGCTTAGGACATCATATGGACGTCATCTTTTGGCCCTAAAATCCTCTTTACCACTCCCGGGAAAAAAATCAAGAAAATATCTATGATTTGGTTAATTAAAATTTTTGTATGAAGTAATTTTGTGCCAGCTATCAGAAAAAAAGAGGTGGATATGTTTCAGTACCTCCCTGCCTAGTACAACCAGGTTATTCATTCATAATAACCCTTGAGACTCTGGGTAATATGAATTTTTAGATCTCTCAGAACACCGCCGACGGTATTTTGATCGTAAGGACACACCTGATACTTCACGAGTTGCGCCTTTATCACAGGAGAGAGAGAGAGAGAGAGAGAGAGAGAGAGAGAGAGAGAGAGAGAGAGAAGGGGGGGGGGGGGTTGGCGGGTGTTGTTCATTGGCTAGTCAGTCAGTCACGCCGTACACCGTGGGCATAGCCCAGGGTGAAGTGCCTTGGGGGCTGGCGAAGTTGCGACTTGCATGGCCTTCGGGTGAGGTACGCACTAGGAGGCTGGCGAAGCCCATGGATAAAGGCGAGGTAGGTACAAATGATAGAGTGGTGTGGGGAATGCATACTGTCTTTTTCCATCGACACTTCAAAAAAGTAGCCCGAGATGTATAGTTTGAAATCGCTTCATTTCCTCCGAGGCCTTTGCTCACGAGAGCCGAATAGCCGATGCGCCTCAACACACGTGGAAACTATCGATGAAAAATACCGAGAATTGCTTGGATTCTTTGTGTTAGTCCACTAGGAAATCACAAGAGGTTCTGTCGTCAGTTCATGAACATACTTCTGGTTCTGTTATAGAACTACAACTTTCCTTGGCTCCTCCGTTCTCAAGTAGCAATATACTACTGCTAAGTGCATAGATGCTGAAGGCTTTTGCGAAGGCGGAAGTTCAGTGAAATCGAACAGAAATTGAAGGAAAAGAATTTTCAGGATCATTAACTTTACGTGTTATATACATCCATAGTAAATAATTTTTACTGAAACTCTTGTCTCTGTCATCTTCATTGTCCCCTCTTTTATAATTGCTGAAAACTGTCTTGATTATTGTTCAAATTTCTACCCGATTTTGCTCTCGAATTCGAGACCAACCGGAATGATTTAAGACCACATGAGATTCAGTTTTTCATTTGTACCACATGTCAGCTGGACCGCGCTGGAGGCTTGACTGGAACGCGTCATCGAGAGCGCGCGGCTCAGCATAACCAGAGACGGACCAGGGCAGTGTGGCCTTGAGGAACACCACTTCCAGACCATATCATCCTCACTGCCACCCTCACTCCTACTCCATCCTCTCCTGCTCCCATGCGTTTACCACTGTGCCCCTCACTCCTCCCTCCTCTCCTGCCCGCTCGTCGCTACCCTTCACTCCCCAACACTCCCACAGACTCTCTTAGCCATTCTACACCCATCACCCTTCTGCGCCCCTCCACACTTCTCCACATCCATTACCACCTTCGCTCCCACTCCTTGCCCCTAGACTCTCAGTATGCCTCTCTCTGCCCATCACTTTCCACTTTCTCTTTCCCATAGTACCCATTTAATGCTTCCCGTCCATCTCGCATCTGCTTCAGTGTTCCTCTGCATTTGTCACTCAGGTCCCGGGCCTCACCCTCTCTGTGACCTCACTCACCTTTTTCTCCATCTCCTCATCCATTATTCCTCCATCACCTCATCCATTATTTCTCCATCACCTCATCCATTATCTCTCCACCCCCCTGAACTCTCATCCGCTATGCTTCAGTAACCTCTCGCACTCCTCAACCCCATCACACACACACAACCCCACACTCTCCTCACGCCCACTCCCTCCCTTCCCCTCCTCCCTTCCCTCCCTCCCTCCCTCAACCCCCTCTGAACTCACTTGCTCTTTCACTCCCACAACATCCCCCCCCTCACCACCACCACCCTCATGCTTCACCTTCATCTCACTTACCCTCACAGATAATTGCACCGGAGGTCATCATAAAGCAGCCTCACTACTTGCATACAGACACAAGACATCTGTACACTTGGTGTGGGTGGATGACCGCTCCTCGCCACCCATCCCTATGTTACTCGGGACGCGATTCCACCTTTGTATGTGACGTTACCACAAGACGTCATGTCTCGTGGCACAGATGCCCTCCCTTCGATGTAGTGGTTGTGACAGTCGTTTCTCGCTGGATAATCACCTGCACTTCAGAGAAAGTTTTTCTGGAAAGGTTCGGGTCAATATACGTTTGTGTTTGAAGAAGAACGAGACCCTCTCTCTCTCTCTCTCTCTCTCTCTCTCTCTGTCTCTCTCTCTCTCTCTCTCTCTCTCACTCGGTCATGAATAATGATATGCAAGGAAATCGTAAACATAAGCGAAGGTTAGGCACCAGTACGTCACAAGAGCAGACTTTGGTTACACGTCTTGAGTGAGCACAACGGCGCGACGACCTTAAGGGGCGCGACAGTGGGTCCCCTAGGGTATGATGATGGCCTGGCCTTAGACCTAACCCTTAAGGACTAGGCCAAAGGCCAGGCCAATCATACCCAAGGGGCGTTACCATCGTGCTCCCAACGGTTAGAATCTTCCGACCCATGTCCAGTACTACCCTTTTCGGTAATTACTTCAGAGTTGCGTACATACCGAGGTGGTCTTTGCATTAGTGTTGGAAGAGAGAGAGAGTTGGAATGTTTTGGTTTGATCCTCCTTCCGTGGGTGCATCACCCTCGCAGCATCTCTGTCTAAGCGTCTCTTTGTTCTCTCTGTACCTGCATGATTCATATGGAGGTAGCTGCTTCTGTCTTAATGTGAATGGATATTCTTCTTTCCTTTTTCTTCTTCTCCTCTTCTTCTGCCTTCTTCACTCTCTTCGTCCTCGTCTTTTTATTTTCCCCCTTATCTTTTCCTCTTCTTTCATCTTCGTTTTCTTTACTGTCCCTCCTCGTCCTCCCTCCCTCAATAAGGAATGTCTGACGCAGTTTCTTTTGTTAGTAATTCATTGTGATGGAGTGTAAGGAGTACGGTCTCTGGTGAAGTGTAACTCGAGTCTGTGTTAGCATCTTTCGCCACCTTCACTGTTGAGGGAGCGTCAGCAGGCGTGGTCGAATGTAAACTCATGTAAACTCATCTTGGCTCTGTCGTCACTGGTCTATCCTAACTCTCCCCGTCAGTAGTCTGACCAGACTCTTCCATCTGCAGTCTGTCCTGACCCTCCCGTCTGCAGTCTGTCTGACTCCTCCGTCAACAGGGTCTTCTGTCTCTCTCGTCAGCATTCTGTCCTATTTCTCCCCGTCAGGAGTCTACCCTGACGCCTCCCGTCAGCAGTCCGTCCTGACTCCCCCGTCGACAGTACATCCTGACGCCCGTCAGCACGGGTCTGGACGACAACAAAGGAAACACATGACGTTATCTGTGGAAATTCCTGCATGTTCCTCCCTCATGCGTTGTTTGTCTTAATGAGCTCTTTTTTTATAATCCATTTTTTTTTTCATTATTCTGAATTGAACAGCTTCCTGAAGACTTGGCGCAAAAACTTGATACAAAATCCTGGAAGAATATATATATGTGTGTATATATGTATATATATATATATATATATATATATATATATATATATATATATATATATATATATATATATTTATTTTTTTTTTTATTATACTTTGTCGCTGTCTCCCGCGTTTGCGAGGTAGCGCAAGGAAACAGACGAAAGAAATGGCCCACCCCCCCCCCCCCCCATACACATGTATATACATACGTCCACACACGCAAATATACATACCTACACAGCTTTCCATGGTTTAC
This sequence comes from Panulirus ornatus, assembly GCF_036320965.1. Taxonomy (NCBI): domain Eukaryota; kingdom Metazoa; phylum Arthropoda; class Malacostraca; order Decapoda; family Palinuridae; genus Panulirus; species Panulirus ornatus. The sequence continues at coordinate 16,288,347 of NC_092244.1, read as the reverse complement.
CCCAGACGCTTCACATGCCCTGCTTCAATCCACTGACAGCACGTCAACCCCGGTATACCACATCGCTCCAATTCACTCTATTCCTTGCCCTCCTTTCACCCTCCTGCATGTTCAGGCCCCGTTCACACAAAATCTTTTTCACTCCATCTTTCCACCTCCAATTTGGTCTCCCTCTTCTCCTTGTTCCCTCCACCTCCGACACATATATCCTCTTGGTCAATCTTTCCTCACTCATCCTCTCCATGTGCCCAAACCCCTGGGGATAGGGGAAAAAGAATACTTCCCGCGTATTCCCTGCGTGTTGTAGAAGGCGACTAAAAGGGAAGGGAGCGGGGGCTGGAAATCCTTCCCTCTCCTTTTTTTTTTTTTTTTTTAATTTCCAAAAGAAGAAACAGAGAAGGGAGCCAGGTGAGGTTATTCCCTCAAAGGCCCAGTCCTCTGTTCTTAATGCTACCTCGCTAACGCGGGAAATGGCGAATAGCATGAAAAAAAGATATGTATATATATATATATATATATGTGTGTGTGTGTGTGTGTGTGTGTGTACTCTTCTTGACCCAGGAATCCCTGCTATCTTTGGCTCCCGCAGCGTCCAGGAAGCAGGCCACGTCCACCGGGCGAAACCATATACTGGTCATAAAGGGTAGTGGTGTTGTGAGTGTGTGTCTATATAGGTAAGAGTGCGAGTAGTAGATAGTCGGTGTCTCCACTGTGGTAGTTGCATCATGGTCACGAGGGGTGTTGGGATGCGTTGCATCGGTGGTCATAACAATGTAGGGATGCGTGAGACACCAAGATGCCGGAAATGTTATGCTTGTGTCCAGTTTTTTACATCCAGTCGCTAAGACTTACCAGATGAAACTATGTAATCTCTGTAATGAAATCCCTCTTATGTATTGTAACATCTTATGTAATATCAAGCCACTGGTGTCTGACTAAGACCCTTTATGACCCCCTATAATCCTTTTGCGCTACCGCTCACAGGATGAGCGTGGGGGTGCACAGTAAATTTGGTCGGGTTACCGGCACCAGTTAGTGAATCCGAGCGTAGACGGGAAATTGTGACTCGTACTTGTCTAGGGAGTGTACGTAGGTTCAGCTGGGTGCTACACCTGATTGTGGGGGGGCTCGTATTTGAGACTTGAACTGGGAGGGCGATTTGTTTAGTGCTTATCTGTTTATATCAGTGAATGTGTTTTGTCAGTGTTATCTTTGTTCTGGGTGGTGGCATCTCTGTGTAGAGTTTACTCAAGTGTGAGGCAGGGGTAAACATTTCATTTCTGCTTGGGGTCGTTGTTTAGTTTTGGAGTGGCTTAGGTTGGAGAGGTCTAGCGCTGTTGTGAAGAATCGAGTGCCGAGTATGTAGAGGTGGGAGGATTTTGATTCTATTACGTAGGCGTTGAAAGTGTTCTCTTCGATGGAAGAATGAAACGGCGACGACTCATACTGGGGACTACAACACAGGCTGTGTATAGACACCCGCATGAAATCAAAGGCTTTAGAAAAACCTCCAAAACAATGCAGGTCCATTCGGGCCTCGGTACCCATCTGCTCCTCAAATGATTCGTGCTCGATCGAGTCTCGAACCCGCGGCGGTGTTGCAGCCTGGAGTGTGTCAGTCAGGGGGAACACCAGCCTCCTGGTGTGGGAACTGTCGAGGCGTGTTAGTTGGCTACGAGGTGTCAGAACCACTCAACCCTAGCACAAGGTTATCAGCCACTTGCTGGAGAGGCTCTGCCATGGAACCCAGACCAGTGCTGGATGGAGCCGCCTGCAGTGACTGTGGGTTGTATATAGAAGAGGATGGGCGTAGGGAAGAATGGATCCTGTAGGTAGAAATGCTGCGGTATGTCATTAGATCTCTGTAAGGTTTTGTAGATCGATATGTATTTGGAGATGGACTTATTCACCCATCGTTCAGTTCGGCAAAGAGCGCCGAGGCAAGGCTGTGGACATCGTTCGTGAAGTCTGTGGTGTTTACCAACAGTCAGTATGTGGACGGGTGTATGTATGGACGAACTGATACCCCAGTTGGGCAGATGCAGCAAGCGCTCGAGTTCATAGACCTCGAATAAGGTTTATGAGCATTGGAGCTCTTAAAGTCTCGATGTATGTATTCAGGGGAACACTTCGGGAAAAAAAAAAAGACATCCACATACAGAGAGAGATTCACCCATCCAAACACTGTTTATATCTCTGTTTATATCACACAGCTTTGTTCCGAGGTGTCATCAGATTTTTTTTTTTTAAGATAAAACAGCCAAATTTACTTTCGTAGAAATACTACGATTTCCGTGAGCTAGCATCTGCGACGTATCATACAGGATCAAATCATGGTTACGTTTGGTTTACTGCCCATGAAGCGTTGTGTGTGTGTGTGTGTGTGTGTGTGTGTAGGTGTAGGTTTGAGTATTACATCTGTGAGGACCGACGAACATATATAGGCTGTGAGCATTACAAACAGATGGCTCGCATACACCCGGTCACTTGGATGCTAATGAAAGCCGTGCTTGGTACAGGCAACAATAAGAGTCAGAAGTATGAGCACACACAAAAAAAAAGACATTAAAAAAAATTTGTATTAACGAGCCAGCTCGCCAGGAGGATCTAGACTTAAGGGACATGGCGTAAAAACACGAAATGCAATTTATCTTTGCCAATTTCAGGCTCATTCGCAGCGATCCATCACGAGCAACTATTATGAACCTCTCCTGGGGTGTGGACTATTACAGGTTAACCACAACAGTGTCGGAGCAGCGCGGGTGGAAGTCCCAACACCCCACCTCAGATTGATCAGGCAACACTTGTTCTCCTGGTAGCTTACTGTACTGTACTTCTTGGACTGTCGCGCCGTTCGACTCCGTGGCGACTTCTCGAAATTTGGGGAAGTTGCTTAGCGCATCATAGCACTCGAGAGAGATTTGTAGACTAGCGTAGATGTTGTTAAGTGTTGTCTTGCAGAGGTTAAGAGGAATGCGTTCCCCCCCCCCCCCCGCGTGAGTGGAGTGGGTCTGTCCAAGCCCCTTGGAGTAGTTATTTGTGGAGCGTCGATCAAACTGTAGGATCCGGCCAGGGAAGGTGACAGGCGCGGGCACCTCCCGCGGCGGAGGCTGCGTACTGCCCCTGGGGGAGGGGACGGCCTTCACACACACACACACACACACACACACACACACACACAGCCTGCCACCTCACCTGGACGCCCTGTCGGAGGTACTGCCGAAGTGGCCACGCAGAGGTGGTGGGTGGAGGAGGAGGGGGGTGCACCTCATTATCGGGTAACGAAGGGGAAAGTGGAGGAGGTTGGAGAGACAGACGAAGGTATTAGCGAAGTGCTGCAGAAAGTGCAGGTAATGAGAGGTGTCTCCACAAGGTCAACTCCGAGGCGGTCGGGGAGGTGGAGTCGGACTGATCTGGCGAGTTGAGGGAGAAAGTGGAGGTGAGGAAACACGTTCGAGATATTATTGGTGGACATAGAATGGTGACGAAGGAAAATGATGAATTACAAGTATTAGTGACGCGAATGTGACAAAATGATGAAAAATGTTTCAGAAAAAAAGAGTTCAGGTTATGCGGAAGATGTAGGCGAGGAACAGGTTAGGTGAGGTATGAAGGAAAGTGATGAAAAACATGGAGCTCGTCGCAAGTTTAGAAAGAAAATGGGGGGCGAGGAACAGGTTGGGTGAGGTTTGGAGAAAAGTGAAGGTGAGGAGTAAATAGATGGTGAGGTGGAGCAGGTCTGGGTCAGAGGGAGGGTAGGAAGGGAGGGAGGCAGATGTTAGTATTATGAAAGGACGCTCAGAATCATTACCACGGTCATGTAACATGAAAATGTTATCATTAGCAGTTACGCGTGGACGTGGCAGGCAAGAAGACATGAGAACAATGACGTTCGGAGATCCTAGTCGAGGTGGCGGGAAGGAGGCAGACTCCGGCTGGAGCCCGGGGGTGTGTGTGTGTGAGTGTGTGTGTGTGTGTGTGTGTGTGTGTGTGTGTAGAATCTCTCACAACAGTCGTTGGGGGTAATCCTGAAGGCACGAGCGAAGGGCACGAACGTTACCACCCCTCCCACCCGTTTCACATATCCTGGACCTGGAAGCGTCTCCCGAACAGTGTAGCTCAGAGAACTTCTTGGCAGAGCGAAGCGAGTAGAAACGGGATACCTGTGGACAAGGAAAGCTCTCCCGACGTCCATCATCTCTCATCGACTGCCTCCCAGACAACGAGGCACTTGGTGTATGACTTCTACAAGCAGACGACTCGGGCCGAACATCGACAGCACTGGACTACGATGTCCTCACCCACTGCAGTTTGTAGAAGCTGGCACCGCTAGAGAATGACAATCCAAATAAAGGGTTCATATTCATTTTTGTTCAGATCATCCTCGACCTCCTGACTAGTGAATTGCTCACGAAAGCAACATCGCCTTCAGACAGAGTCGCCCTCAGTCAACAGGTGTCACCAGGCAGTACACCCTAGATGTCCTTGGACAGTGATTTCAGTGAACATCGCCTCCAAATAACGACGCCACTAGGTCGATGATGCCTGTACAGATCGACGCTGTTCGTCGGCGCTGCCCACAGTCAGCGCTATTACCCCGTCAGAGCGACCTCTCTATAGAGTAACGCGCCCAAGACAAAGGTGCCACGAGAGGGTCATATCAGGCAGGTGTCCCATCCAAAAGCTTTGACACAAGAACGGTATGTCAGCCACCATCCCCAGGTCGATAATGATCGTTATGCAACGTCCACCTGCACTCTGTGTCCTGGGTGATAGTGGCTCAAGCTGACGAGTGATAGTGGCTCAGTGACCGGATGACATTGAACCAGCTGGCGAAGGTCTTAGGGTGGGCGCTGTGCCCGAGTTGCTGGGGGTCGTTGGCGAGGACGGGTCACCTTTCCGAGCTCTGGATGATGATAGATGTGTTGGTCGGGGTCTTTACGATGATGATGGACCTACTGGAGGGTGTGAGATGAGATACACATTGATGGTCGTGGGTGACGACGGACCGCCCGGCGAGTTCCTGGCTGATGGTCGTGGGAACGTTGGGTGATGATGGGTCGTCTGACGGGTCTTGGGTGATGGTGGGGTCAGTCGACTGGATTCTACCAAATAACAGATAACAGTGATTACGTTGGAGGGGGAGGTGGTTTGAGTGATGCTGGACGCAGGTGCGGAGGTCATGAGATACGATGAACCAGCTCTACGGGTCGTGACTGCCTCACTGGTAGAGCCCCTCTGTACGACAGACATGAAAGGTGGTAGGATCTTGGTTCATGATGTCCCCCGGTCACGAGGATCTGAGGCGCTCGTATGACCATAAAGGGTAGCGTCGATATTAATGATGGGACAGCCTTTGGGGTCGTGGGTGATGATGGAAGCCATAGCGGGGTCATGAGTCGTTAAGGACTACTACTTGCTCTGATGTGAGGTGACTGTCAGCAGATAACAGTAACAATCACCAGGTCTGTCCTCGCCTAGTGCCTATCAGCCATATATATATATATATATATATATATATATATATATATATATATATATGTGTGTGTGTGTGTGTGTATTGGCGAAGTCTTGGTGATGATGGATCAGCTGGTTGGATCTTGTGAACCAGCTGGCGGGTTGCTGAGTGATGATGGACCAACTGGCGAAGTTTTGAATGATGTTGGACCAGATGATGAAGGAAGGGTGGGGGGGGGGGGGTTAGGGTGTCTCGAGCGAGGGTGAAGACGCTCTTGTGGGTTCCTGGATGATGAGGATGAACCATCTGACCTCTCCTGGGGGGGAATGATGGTGGGGGGGGGGGGGGCACTGGCAGCCTCCTGATTGATGATGTTAAAGTTGTAGGGTCTTATATATAATGTACCGGCTGAGATGGGCGATGCTGGACCATCTGGTGGGGTCCTGGTTGAGGATGGACCATCTGTTGTGGTCCTCTTGTATGGATACCAGCTGGGGAGAGTCTTAAGTGATGATGGCGTAATTGGCGATGATGAGCCAGTTGGTGAGGGGTCATCAGTGATGATGGGTTAACTGGCAAAGTTGTTAGGCGGTAGTTCGACCATCTGGCGAGGGTCTTGAACGACGGTGGGACTATTTGACGAAGTCCTGAGTGGTGGTGAACCAGCTGGCGAGGGTCTTTAGTGTTGATTGGGTCTAATTTGCTAAATCCCGGTTGGTGATAGACCAGCTGGTCGGGTCCTGTGTGATGACACACCACTTTGCAAGGTGTCTTAACTACATAGGTACTTTGTCCTCCCGGGTGACATTGGACTAAAGGGGTGGGGTTCGAATCCTCTGTGGTGTGTGTGTGTGTGTATGTATGTATGTATGTGTGTGTGTGTGTGTGTGTGTGTGTGTGTGTGTGTGTGTGTGTACATAAATAGGGGTAAAGACAAGTTACATATAAACATGGTTAAGAGACTAGGCAACACGATTATTAAACTCTTACACAGTAACACACACACACACACACACACACACACACACACGCATAAAGTTTACATATAAGCTTGACAGGCCACTCGCAGTTGTTCGAGATGTTGCTAGAGGAAGGTAAAGTGTCGTCGGAGTGTAAGAGGCCAGACGTCATACCTGCTGTGAATTACAAAACAGTCTCCTCGACAGCTGTGGTCTGTTGAATACAGAAAAAAAAAATGTCCTCAGAAAGAAAATGGGTTACCACTTGCGAAGGAGAAAAACTACTAGAGCGAAAGAACACGGATGTGGGGAAAGGAGGTCGCTTGAAACAAATATCCTAGATCACTAAGAGAGAGTAAGCTCCCACTAGACAAAAAGAGATGTCTGGGTGTATTGTTAGTATTTGGACTTCCAGAAAACATTTGACACTATCCAACAAGGTCGGTTGGCAAGAAGCAAGATCTTCCAGGGAACAGTTAGATGGAGTCTCCCTCGATGGATAGGAAATAACCCGAGAAGTGGAAAGGTGGAAAGGAACATGGGATTCGGGTCGGAGGAGCCTTCTCAAAATGGATTTGGGGGTCACCAGTGGCGAACGGCAGGGCTAACTCCGAGTACCACTGGATGTCTTGATATATTGAACTAACTCGCCAAAAAGTCTGGGTTATTACCTGCATGTATTTGAAGATGATGCCAAGGTCGTGAGGAAAGTAAAGGAGGTGGAGGATTGTTGTGTTCAGTAAAGGATAAATAAAGACTGTCTGATACGTGGTTGATGACTTTCAACCCGAGGAGATGCAGAGATATGGAGGATGGGAAACCATGCAAGAATGCCTTCGATGCAAATATTATCTAGCCTGATATAAGCTACGGGGATCTTTTATGTCATAGGAACTTGAGATTCATAGTTGTACCTAACCTGTCACCACAGCACCACCTTAGGAGAAAATGTTGACAGACTGTCTCCTGGCAGATATTAGAATTGCGTTCACAAATGCTCGTCAAACTGTCCACATCGTATATGAAGCCAGAACCTTACTATTCTTTCCCATGTTTACTGATCGCACGTAAAGAACGATTAGAGAAGGTCCAGAGGAAGGGAACGAAAACGGAACCTGAATTAACTGAGCAGAGTTACAGTGAGACGTCAAGAAGTCATAGATATATCTCCGTCTTAGGAGGAAGAACATTAATTTTTCAAATCGTTTTGATGTTAACAGTCATCAGCTCTTCGAAAAATGACATGGTAAAACAGAGGCCAAACATGAAATTAAGCGTAAAAAAAACTTGTTAGAAAAGATGGAGTGAAGCACCTTCATAGTGTAATAATAGAGTATAAATAGAATGCATGTAGGTATTGATGAAGTGTACGGAGTAAATAAACGGGGAAGAAACAGACGTTTAGGATTTGTACGACGGAACTCCTTTGGAGCGAAAGGGTCCTTGAGAAAACTGCTCCACTCCTTCCATTCAGGACGCTACAGCCTTCTTAACCCAGTATAAGGACTTGCAGGCAGTTTCCTTGTGTGTGTGTGCGTGTGTGAGTTTGTATATATATATAGACAGATAGATATATGATGTCACCGAACAAAGGTACAGGCGCTCAGTATACCTTGCCCTTAAACCCTTACAGGCACGCGGAGGAAAATGAGATGCATATTACAAGTCGTCGCACAACAAACAAGACGTATGTTGTAAAGGACGCATACTTTAGTTAATTATACATGCTTCACGAAGCTCTGTAACGTGTTGTGTGTGTGGGTGGGGCGGAGCGGCTCAGCCACCCGAGAGGCTGGTGTGTGTGTGAATGTGATCGATCTCCAGGGAGCCAATCAACTCTCCCTTCCCGGAGAAGATGGAATGTCTTCTGTGTGTATATATATATATATATATATATATATATATATATATATATATATATATATATATATATATATATATGCACACGCGTCTTCCCTCACTTGACCTTGGGTTGGCAAGCTGTATTTGGGAGACGGTCATGTTGCACGGCGTCAGCTACGTTATGAAGGTTTTCTTTATTGAGAGTAATTTATGGCATCGTTGGCCCGGTGGAACTTGTTCAGCAGGAAGACGAGGGACTCTTCTGGATTCTGACTTAATGGTGAATCTCACGTGGCTAAGTTAGTTACGATCCTGGTGAATCTCACTTGGTGTAGTTACGATCGCGGTGAATCTCACTTGGTGTAGTTACGATCCTGGTGAATCTCACTTAGTATGGTTTAGTTAGGTTACTTAAGACGTTTCCTTGTGGTAAGTCAGACGTGCACTTTCATGCAAGCGCACACATGTGTACATACAGTATATCCACACATGCACACGCACTTAGACATACACAAACACTCCCTCCCCGTACACTACAAATAGGAAATTACACACACACACACACGAGGCGAGGCCCCACGAGCGTATGACGCCCTCCACACACAGTAAAAATAGGTAATTGCAAACAGGTAATCACACACAGGCATCACTGTGCATTAGCTAGTGTTCCAACCCCACCAACCTTGCGGGCCCGGATTCGAATCCCAGATACGTCGGTGTACCCACAGCCACCCCAGTAGTAGTTCATCCTCTCCTTTGGAGGCTGGTCGCTTCTAAGTAGGTGGCCTGGCGTAAGCTTGGGGTGTATTTATGCAAGTGTATATATATATATATATATATATATATATATATATATATATATATATATATATTTTTTTTTTTTTTTTTTTTTTTTTTTATACTTTGTCGCTGTCTCCCGCGTTTGCGAGGTAGCGCAAGGAAACAGACGAAAGAAATGGCCCAACCCCCCCCCCCCCCCATACACATGTACATACACACGTCCACACACGCAAATATACATACCTACACCGCTTTCCATGGTTTACCCCAGACGCTTCACATGCCTTGCTTCAATCCACTGACAGCACGTCAACCCCTGTATACCACATCGCTCCAATTCACTCTATTCCTTGCCCTCCTTTCACCCTCCTGCATGTTCAGGCCCCGATCACACAAAATCTTTTTCACTCCATCTTTCCACCTCCAATTTGGTCTCCCTCTTCTCCTCGTTCCCTCCACCTCCGACACATATATCCTCTTGGTCAATCTCTCCTCACTCATTCTCTCCATGTGCCCAAACCATTTCAAAACACCCTCTTCTGCTCTCTCAACCACGCTCTTTTTATTTCCACACATCTCTCTTACCCTTACGTTACTTACTCGATCAAACCACCTCACACCACACATTGTCCTCAAACATCTCATTTCCAGCACATCCATCCTCCTGCGCACATCTCTATCCATAGCCCACGCCTCGCAACCATACAGCATTGTTGGAACCACTATTCCCTCAAACATACCCATTTTAGCTTTCCGAGATAATGTTCTCGACTTCCACACATTTTTCAAGGCTCCCAAAATTTTCGCCCCCTCCCCCACCCTATGATCCACTTCCGCTTCCATGGTTCCATCCGCTGACAGGTCCACTCCCAGATATCTAAAACACTTCACTTCCTCCAGTTTTTCTCCATTCAAACTCACCTCCCAATTGACTTGACCCTCACCCCTACTGTACCTAATAACCTTGCTCTTATTCACATTTACTCTCAACTTTCTTCTTCCACACACTTTACCAAACTCAGTCACCAGCTTCTGCAGTTTCTCACATGAATCAGCCACCAGCGCTGTATCATCAGCGAACAACAATTGACTCACTTCCCAAGCTCTCTCATCCCCAACAGACTTCATACTTGCCCCTCTTTCCAGGACTCTTGCATTTACCTCCTTTACAACCCCATCCATAAACAAATTAAACAACCATGGAGACATCACACACCCCTGCCGCAAACCTACATTCACTGAGAACCAATCACTTTCCTCTCTTCCTACACGTACACATGCCTTACATCCTCGATAAAAACTTTTCACTGCTTCTAACAACTTGCCTCCCACACCATATATATATATATATATATATATATATATATATATATATATATATATATATATATATATATATATATATATATATATATACACACACACACACACGAGGTTAAGGCATGATATATGTACAAGGCTAAGAGACTGGGCAACATGGGTGTAAAACTCCCTCCCCGTAACACACACACACACACACACACACACACACACACACACACACACACACATACATAACACACTCCTGCCCCGGACGATCGTGGTCCCAACCGTGGTACCACAGCCATTCATGTTGACGGATGGGTGGGTGGTTGTGGTCCCTTTGCTTAGCTCCTCAACCCGAGGTCCAACACACAGTCTCCACATTGGAGGAAGGGGGAGTAGGATGGGGGAGTAGACAGTTCCACTGCCTGTCTCTCCTGACGCCACCATGACCCATTTGGTGGCCCTTTGGTTATCCCCACCCCGCCCCCTGTCCTCCCAGGTGCACTGTCCTGTCCTTATCCATCCAACACTCTCTCTCTCTCTCTCTCTCTCTCTCTCTCTCTCTCTCTCTCTCACACACACACACACACGGTGCCCCTACAGAGGACCTGGCCATCCTGTTAGTAGCTGCGTCTTCGTGATCAGTTATTACGAGGGACGTACTCAAAGAAGAGGAGCCTAAATACGTCGTTGAATCTGGAACATGAGTTAGATCCTTGAGCACGACGGGTACGACCCCCCAGCACGACGGGTACAACCCTAGAGCACGAAGGGTACGACCTTAGAGCACGTTGATTCGATCCTTGAGCACGACGTGTACGACCCTCATGCACGACTGGCACGACCATCGAGCACGACGGGTACGACCATCGGGCACGACGGGTACGACCCCCGAGCACAACGGGTACGACCATCGAGCACGACGGGTACGAGCCTTTACCACAACGGGTACGAGCCTTTACCACAACGGGTACGACCCTTTACCACAAAGGGCACGACCCTCGAGCACGACGGGTACGAGGCGGCTCGGATCTAACATGTGTGGTCTGACCTTTGGCCCAGCCCGACCCCCATCCCGTGCTCAAGGGCCGTGCCGCCGTGCCCAAAAGGTTAAAACCTGCCTCTGTGAATTTCTCTGTAAAGTAATGCTTCACCGTGGGGCCTAATTTGAATATTTCCAGTTTTAAATACGGCACAGCTGACGGTTCCGAGCTTAAATAATTGTATTGAACAACCCTCAAGTATTTTTTTTTTTTTTTTTTTTTTTACTGCCTCGGAGTAAATTAAACAACGGACCGGCTGGCCAGTGAGCAAGGGTTCTCCCTCTTCCCTTTGTAGTAAATGTATTACATGATTTATGTACAATATTCCCTCAGTGTGCTTTATTTAGCCCATGAGTACACGTGCACACACACACACACACACACACACACACACACACACACACACACACACACACACACACACAAGGGCGTGTTCAAGGCGTGGAAACATCCTGTCTTATCTTGATCTTCAGCTCTTCTGTGATTACTCAAGTTACTGCTGTGAGCACTCCAGCAGTTTCTGTAGTATCTCACGGGTGAATTTCCTGCCAGCTAGCTGTCTGATTTCAATAAACCGTTCATTATTATTATTATTATTATTATTATTAGTAGTAGTAGTAGTAGTAGTAGTAGTAATGGTAATAGTATAGTAGTAGTAGTAATAGTAATAGTAATAGTGTAGTAGTAGTTATAGTAGTTGTAGTAGTAGCATTAGCAGTAGTCGTAGTAGTAGTAGTAGTCGTAGTAGTACTAATAGTAGTAGTAGTAGTAGTAGTCATAGAAGTAATAGTTGTAGTAGTAGCAGTAGTAGTAGTCGTATTAGTAGTAGTAGTAGTAGTAGTAGTAGTCGTAGAAGTCGTAGCAGTAGTAGTCGTAGTGATATTCCTGTTATAAAGATAGTTTCCTCATTCGCTAGTGTTCTGATGGTCACGTTTGACCTGGCGACAATCGCCTCGTCATCTCCGTTGGTTTCCTACGTTCGCTGAGAAGCGCCAGGTATGTGAAGAATCTCCACGACACTTGCGGGAGACGGTGAGATATCTCGCCGCTGCATAGTCTCTCGATCTCGTTCGAGCCCTTGGGTCCTCATTGTCATTCAGTCGAGTATGTATAATTTTTTTTGTGGTCATTCAGTCATGGTGTGTGTGTATGTGTGTGTGTGTTGTGTGTGTGTGTGTGTGGGTGTATGGTTAAGAGACTAGGCAACACGATTATTAAACTCTTACACAGTAACACACACACACACACACACACACACACACACACGCATAAAGTTTACATATAAGCTTGACAGGCCACTCGCAGTTGTTCGAGATGTTGCTAGAGGAAGGTAAAGTGTCGTCGGAGTGTAAGAGGCCAGACGTCATACCTGCTGTGAATTACAAAACAGTCTCCTCGACAGCTGTGGTCTGTTGAATACAGAAAAAAAAAAATGTCCTCAGAAAGAAAATGGGTTACCACTTGCGAAGGAGAAAAACTACTAGAGCGAAAGAACACGGATGTGGGGAAAGGAGGTCGCTTGAAACAAATATCCTAGATCACTAAGAGAGAGTAAGCTCCCACTAGACAAAAAGAGATGTCTGGGTGCATTGTTAGTATTTGGACTTCCAGAAAACATTTGACACTATCCAACAAGGTCGGTTGGCAAGAAGCAAGATCTTCCAGGGAACAGTTAGGTGGAGTCTCCCTCGATGGATAGGAAATAACCCGAGAAGTGGAAAGGTGGAAAGGAACATGGGATTCGGGTCGGAGGAGCCTTCTCAAAATGGATTTGGGGGTCACCAGTGGCGAACGGCAGGGCTAACTCCGAGTACCACTGGATGTCTTGATATATTGAACTAACTCGCCAAAAAGTCTGGGTTATTACCTGCATGTATTTGAAGATGATGCCAAGGTCGTGAGGAAAGTAAAGGAGGTGGAGGATTGTTGTGTTCAGTAAAGGATAAATAAAGACTGTCTGATACGTGGTTGATGACTTTCAACCCGAGGAGATGCAGAGATATAGAGGATGGGAAACCATGCAAGCATGCCTTCGATGCAAATATTATCTAGCCTGATATAAGCTACGGGGATCTTTTATGTCATAGGAACTTGAGATTCATAGTTGTACCTAACCTGTCACCACAGCACCACCTTAGGAGAAAATGTTGACAGACTGTCTCCTGGCAGATATTAGAATTGCGTTCACAAATGCTCGTCAAACTGTCCACATCGTATATGAAGCCAGAACCTTACTATTCTTTCCCATGTTTACTGATCACACGTAAAGAACGATTAGAGAAGGTCCAGAGGAAGGGAACGAAAACGGAACCTGTCTTAACTGAGCAGAGTTACAGTGAGACGTCAAGAGGCCATAAATATATCTTCGTCTTAGGAGGAAGAACATTTAATTTTTCAAATCGTTTTGATGTTAACAGTCATCAGGTCTTCGAAAAATGACGTGGTAAAACAGAGGCCAAACATGAAGTTAAGCGTAAAAAAAACTTGTTAGAAAAGATGGAGTGAAGCACCTTCATAGTGTAATAATAGAGTATAAATAGAATGCATGTAGGTATTGATGAAGTGTACGGAGCAAATAAACGGGGAAGAAACAGACGTTTAGGATTTGTACGACGGAACTCCTTTGGAGCGAAAGGGTCCTTGAGAAAACTGCTCCACTCCTTCCATTCAGGACGCTACAGCCTTCTTAACCCAGTATAAGGACTTGCAGGCAGTTTCCTTGTGTGTGTGTGCGTGTGTGAGTTTGTATATATATATATAGACAGATAGATATATGATGTCACCGAACAAAGGTACAGGCGCTCAGTATACCTTGCCCTTAAACCCTTACAGGCACGCGGAGGAAAATGAGATGCATATTACAAGTCGTCGCACAACAAACAAGACGTATGTTGTAAAGGACGCATACTTTAGTTAATTATACATGCTTCACGAAGCTCTGTAACGTGTTGTGTGTGTGGGTGGGGCGGAGCGGCTCAGCCACCCGAGAGGCTGGTGTGTGTGTGAATGTGATCGATCTCCAGGGAGCCAATCAACTCTCCCTTCCCGGAGAAGATGGAATGTCTTCTGTGTGTATATATATATATATATATATATATATATATATATATATATATATATATATATATATATATATATATATGCACACGCGTCTTCCCTCACTTGACCTTGGGTTGGCAAGCTGTATTTGGGAGACGGTCATGTTGCACGGCGTCAGCTACGTTATGAAGGTTTTCTTTATTGAGAGTAATTTATGGCATCGTTGGCCCGGTGGAACTTGTTCAGCAGGAAGACGAGGGACTCTTCTGGATTCTGACTTAATGGTGAATCTCACGTGGCTAAGTTAGTTACGATCCCGGTGAATCTCACTTGGTGTAGTTACGATCCTGGTGAATCTCACTTAGTATGGTTTAGTTAGGTTACTTAAGACGTTTCCTTGTGGTAAGTCAGACGTGCACTTTCATGCAAGCGCACACATGTGTACATACAGTATATCCACACATGCACACGCACTTAGACATACACAAACACTCCCTCCCCGTACACTACAAATAGGAAATTACACACACACACACACGAGGCGAGGCCCCACGAGCGTATGACGCCCTCCACACACAGTAAAAATAGGTAATTGCAAACAGGTAATCACACACAGGCATCACTGTGCATTAGCTAGTGTTCCAACCCCACCAACCTTGCGGGCCCGGATTCGAATCCCAGATACGTCGGTGTACCCACAGCCACCCCAGTAGTAGTTCATCCTCTCCTTTGGAGGCTGGTCGCTTCTAAGTAGGTGGCCTGGCGTAAGCTTGGGGTGTATTTATGCAAGTGTATATATATATATATATATATATATATATATATATATATATATATATATATATATATTTTTTTTTTTTTTTTTTTTTTTTTTATACTTTGTCGCTGTCTCCCGCGTTTGCGAGGTAGCGCAAGGAAACAGACGAAAGAAATGGCCCAACCCCCCCCCCCCCCCATACACATGTACATACACACGTCCACACACGCAAATATACATACCTACACCGCTTTCCATGGTTTACCCCAGACGCTTCACATGCCTTGATTCAATCCACTGACAGCACGTCAACCCCTGTATACCACATCGCTCCAATTCACTCTATTCCTTGCCCTCCTTTCACCCTCCTGCATGTTCAGGCCCCGATCACACAAAATCTTTTTCACTCCATCTTTCCACCTCCAATTTGGTCTCCCTCTTCTCCTCGTTCCCTCCACCTCCGACACATATATCCTCTTGGTCAATCTTTCCTCACTCATTCTCTCCATGTGCCCAAACCATTTCAAAACACCCTCTTCTGCTCTCTCAACCACGCTCTTTTTATTTCCACACATCTCTCTTACCCTTACGTTACTTACTCGATCAAACCACCTCACACCACACATTGTCCTCAAACATCTCATTTCCAGCACATCCATCCTCCTGCGCACAACTCTATCCATAGCCCACGCCTCGCAACCATACAGCATTGTTGGAACCACTATTCCTTCAAACATACCCATTTTTGCTTTCCGAGATATATATATATATATATATATATATATATATATATATATATATATATATATATATATATATATATATATACACACACACACACACACACACGAGGTTAAGGCATGATATATGTACAAGGCTAAGAGACTGGGCAACATGGGTGTAAAACTCCCTCCCCGTAACACACACACACACACACACACACACACACACACATACATAACACACTCCTGCCCCGGACGATCGTGGTCCCAACCGTGGTACCACAGCCATTCATGTTGACGGATGGGTGGGTGGTTGTGGTCCCTTTGCTTAGCTCCTCAACCCGAGGTCCAACACACAGTCTCCACATTGGAGGAAGGGGGAGTAGGATGGGGGAGTAGACAGTTCCACTGCCTGTCTCTCCTGACGCCACCATGACCCATTTGGTGGCCCTTTGGTTATCCCCACCCCGCCCCCTGTCCTCCCAGGTGCACTGTCCTGTCCTTATCCATCCAACACTCTCTCTCTCTCTCTCTCTCTCTCTCTCTCTCTCTCTCTCTCTCTCTCTCTCTCTCTCTCTCTCTCTCTCTCTCTCACACACACACACACACGGTGCCCCTACAGAGGACCTGGCCATCCTGTTAGTAGCTGCGTCTTCGTGATCAGTTATTACGAGGGACGTACTCAAAGAAGAGGAGCCTAAATACGTCGTTGAATCTGGAACATGAGTTAGATCCTTGAGCACGACGGGTACGACCCCCCAGCACGACGGGTACAACCCTAGAGCACGAAGGGTACGACCTTAGAGCACGTTGATTCGATCCTTGAGCACGACGTGTACGACCCTCATGCACGACTGGCACGACCATCGAGCACGACGGGTACGACCATCGGGCACGACGGGTACGACCCCCGAGCACAACGGGTACGACCATCGAGCACGACGGGTACGAGCCTTTACCACAACGGGTACGAGCCTTTACCACAACGGGTACGACCCTTTACCACAAAGGGCACGACCCTCGAGCACGACGGGTACGAGGCGGCTCGGATCTAACATGTGTGGTCTGACCTTTGGCCCAGCCCGACCCCCATCCCGTGCTCAAGGGCCGTGCCGCCGTGCCCAAAAGGTTAAAACCTGCCTCTGTGAATTTCTCTGTAAAGTAATGCTTCACCGTGGGGCCTAATTTGAATATTTCCAGTTTTAAATACGGCACAGCTGACGGTTCCGAGCTTAAATAATTGTATTGAACAACCCTCAAGTATTTTTTTTTTTTTTTTTTTTTTACTGCCTCGGAGTAAATTAAACAACGGACCGGCTGGCCAGTGAGCAAGGGTTCTCCCTCTTCCCTTTGTAGTAAATGTATTACATGATTTATGTACAATATTCCCTCAGTGTGCTTTATTTAGCCCATGAGTACACGTGCACACACACACACACACACACACACACACACACACACACACACACACACACACACACACACACACACACAAGGGCGTGTTCAAGGCGTGGAAACATCCTGTCTTATCTTGATCTTCAGCTCTTCTGTGATTACTCAAGTTACTGCTGTGAGCACTCCAGCAGTTTCTGTAGTATCTCACGGGTGAATTTCCTGCCAGCTAGCTGTCTGATTTCAATAAACCGTTCATTATTATTATTATTATTATTATTATTAGTAGTAGTAGTAGTAGTAGTAGTAGTAATGGTAATAGTATAGTAGTAGTAGTAATAGTAATAGTAATAGTGTAGTAGTAGTTATAGTAGTTGTAGTAGTAGCATTAGCAGTAGTCGTAGTAGTAGTAGTAGTCGTAGTAGTACTAATAGTAGTAGTAGTAGTAGTAGTCATAGAAGTAATAGTTGTAGTAGTAGCAGTAGTAGTAGTCGTATTAGTAGTAGTAGTAGTAGTAGTAGTAGTCGTAGAAGTCGTAGCAGTAGTAGTCGTAGTGATATTCCTGTTATAAAGATAGTTTCCTCATTCGCTAGTGTTCTGATGGTCACGTTTGACCTGGCGACAATCGCCTCGTCATCTCCGTTGGTTTCCTACCGTTCGCTGAGAAGCGCCAGGTATGTGAAGAATCTCCCACGACACTTGCGGGAGACGGTGAGATATCTCGCCGCTGCATAGTCTCTCGATCTCGTTCGAGCCCTTGGGTCCTCATTGTCATTCAGTCGAGTATGTATAATTTTTTTGTGGTCATTCAGTCATGGTGTGTGTGTATGTGTGTGTGTGTGTGTGTGTGTGTGTGTGTGGTGTTTTTTCTATAAAGTTTTATGTTTTATGTGTTTGTTGCTGTTTTGTCCTCTCCTAAATCATATTCAGTGTTGTGAATATATATATATATATATATATATATATATATATATATATATATATATATATATATATATATATATATATATATATATATATATATATATCCCTGGGGATAGGGGAGAAAGAATACTTCCCACGTATTCCCTGCGTGTCGTAGAAGGCGACTAAAAGGGGAAGGAGCGGGGGGCTGGAAATCCTCCCCTCTCATTATTTTTTTTTTTTTTTTTATTTTCCAAAAGAAGGAACAGAGAAGGGGGCCAGGTGAGGATATTCCCTCAAAGGCCCAGTTCTCTGTTCTTAACGCTACCTCGCTAACGCGGGAAATGGCGAATAGTTTGAAAGAAAAGAAAGAAAATATATATATATATCTATATCTATATATATATATATATATATATATATATATATATATATATATATATATATATATGTCTGTAGTTTTGAAAACGCTATCTCGGTTGTGGTAAGTGAGCGTCAGTGTAGTAAACGTCGTTTTCTTGCTCCCTGAGTTAGTTTCTATGTCTTTTGGTAAAAAAGCGATTGGAAATGATAGTTATGATTATGTAGAGCGATCGAAAGGAAACTAGTCTCCCTAACATGTTATGATAGCCCTTTCATCCAACCCAGGAGTATCAGAAGCTGATAATTTACTCTCTCCTAATGTGAGGTAAGTGTTCGTAGAACCATAAATGTCTCTGGTCGTCTCCCCATACGTTTTCTATGCTGTTACTTCGGCAAAAAAAAAAAAAAAAAAGGAAGGGGGGGGGGGATCTCATTTCTCTCCTAATACTGTGGTATTGTTTTACAAAAGTAGCTCTCTTGTTAGAGTTATAAGTTATGAGTTATGAGTTATAAGGCCTCATTAGCTGGATTTAGGGGTTTTCTCTATTATTTATTGGTGTTTATCCGACTCTGGTGGGGTATGTTGAAGGTGGTAACGGGTCTCTCTCGTCACGTGTTGGTGATAGTTGGTAAACCAGCTGGTTTGAAATCCCTCTCGTAAACTGTTTCCAAAACGGTACGATGGTACGACACTTGGACTGAGTGTGGACGACCTTTTAAGAATCAGATCGAAAATCAGGCGTGTGATATCCAAAGGTCGTACTGGTGTGCTCAAGGGTCGGTCCATTGTGCTCAAGGGTCGTAATGTCGTGTTCAAGGGTCGTACTGTCGTGCTCAAGGGTCGTACTGATATAATCAAGAGATTGATGCAGATGGTCATAATAGCCAAGGAAGTCGATTGGTTCCGACGTCACAGTAGGAGGTTTAAGTTCCCCAAGACAGCACACTTAAACATAGCTCTGTAGACGTATGGAAAAAAAATGTATTTAAGTTTTCTTGCATGACATTTGAAGGGTTAAGGTACAACATTAACCGAGGTACGTTAATTGGTGTTAATGATATAGATAGTATTCCGAATCGTATAAATTGACACACACACACACACACACACACACACACACACACACACACACACACACACACACACACGCACACACTACAAACACACACTACACACACACACACACACACACACACACTACAAACACACACTACACTACACACACACACACACACACACTCACACACACTTTCCTGCAATTTCGTATTTGCATATGATAATCTAGTGACCTTTTGTGCTCGTTGACACTTAATCATTTTCTTGCGAATTATTATCATGGACTTTTCTTCTTGTAGACCAGAGAGGGGTACTGCTCTGTCTGCTCTCACAGCCTGTGGAACTGGTACGAGTGGGAGGTGAGGTTTAAGGGTGAGGTGAGATCAAGATGTATAACATATTGGTCTACGAAGCCTGAGACAAATTATTCCAACCAAACATTCAGACATTATTGGTCAAGGGATTCACATCAAATTGTTATGGACTCCTTCTTACATAGGCCTCCGTGAGCATGACAGAAGTTGATGCTTTAGCCAAAGTTGAACTTAGTGAAGAAACTGTTGATTGCAAGACTTGTGTTGTTAAAACGAAACCTCACCCTTGCAGTTTAGAAAGGAAGTGACAGATCTCGTTTAAGCAGATAAACGAGTTCAGATGAACACAAGTAGAAATGTTTTTCATCACAGTGAAATGTGTAGGAGCTAAACATATATCTGGAGAAAGTAATTAGATTCGGCTGATTACAAGATGTTGTAATTGCTAGACCAAGACTAGGCAAAAGGTTGTGTTGGCGCTTTAGCCAATCTGTAGACGCTAATCATGTAGTTTGGAAAGACTGGACTGAGATTTGGGCCCAAACTAGAACACTTACGTCTCAGAATGTGAAGAAATAAAGCCTTTTAAGGAAAGGTCTAAACAGACCCTGCAAGAAATGTCACAACCCCTTATTGTCGATATCCAAGATACTTGACAATGTAAGAGTTTCCACTTTTTTTTTTTTTTTGCATTTGGTCTGTAACACTTACAAATGAAAGACTACGTCGTGTCTGTAATGAAACAATTTTGTAACAGCGTCTGCAAGTACAGAAGCCCAGTGGGGTCTGACAGAACACCCGTTTGTAACCTCACACAAGATGAGCTTGGGGGTGTACTATAAAGTCAGTGTGGGTACCGGAACAAATCAAGATGATTCTGTTCGCTTTGTTATATCCTGGAGCAGACCAGTGGCTCGCTCTACCCACTGAATTAGATCAGTACATCTTGGAGTGGACAGACGCGGTGTCTAGTTCTAGCACAGCTGAAGACAGTTTTTCTTTCGTACTTAGATTCTACTTTAACGTTCATATCACTCGTTATCAGTGATGTAAAGAAAATGCTGTCTTATCTACATGAGATACCATACGAATACGAATACCAGGGGAGACTTTCCTTCGTAAAAATCTCTACTCTGAGGAGCCAGATTGTAACTCTTGCGATGGGCGGCTCAGCTCGGTGATATTCAACTGGGCGAGCTGTTGGCGAATTTGTAAATATATGATTCATGTAACTGTACACGTGCGTAAGCCTTATCGTGCTTGACCGCAATTATTGTTGTCGCTGTGTACGTTATTATTGATACCGTGACGTAAGAGAGAAGAAAGAACGTGTAAGATGAGGGAGAGGACAAGAGAGGGAGGGCATTGATTAGTAAGTGTGTGTTGATTGTAAGCATAAGATACTACTCCCTGAGCATGGTATATTGACCCCACCCATCGTATGTTATTTTGACAAGGAGTGACCTCAGGACTTAAAAAAAAGATGGACCCAGTTTGTGGATTTTTGCGCTACGGTTACCGGCCTAGTCAACACGCAGTTGGTTGTTGTTCGATTGAACAACATACCTTCATCCACAAGACCAGGGTCTGTATCTTCCATGTGTCATCCACAAAACCAAGGTCTGTGTCTTGTGAGATTTTCCCAAGTATGCTCTGTTGACACGAGGAAATGCCAAAGCCACCATCTTCACCTTAAGGATAAGTCTTACGCTGGAGATGATTAATGTCTTTTGGAAGGAGCTGCCAAGCATTTCCCCTTCACCTGTCCCATCATCTGTTTGTGACTGGCGTGCTTGATGTGGAATTCTTATTATTTTTTTTTTTTTATATGTTATCGACACGGGCAACTAGATACCCTAAGCAAGGTCATTTCATTAACGCTATATATATATATATATATATATATATATATATAGAGCCTAAGGTAGATACCCAGTTCATCGATCAACCCCTATCGGAGGGTGAACAGCTAGGTTGACTGCGGACCTACTACCGCATCCAGGATCCGAACCAATGCGTTCTGGCCCGGATCTTCAACTTCCTTCAACTAGTAAAACATTATCTACCAGATAAATCGGTAGACTTTATTACCCTTAATCCTATATCCTCCTACTACCTTCTTTTGTTTTTGCACAGAGTATATTTTTTATGTAATTACTATCTCAGTTTTTCCTCCTCTCATTCGAAGGGTCTGTTATTATATCATTATCCTCCGCCGTACGTTGGACCGAGGCGGAAACAGGGAAGGAGGCAGCAGCACCAGCAGCACCCACCCTCGGTCTCTGTACAAGAGGTCCTCATACGAGGTTACTTCACACACACTCCTCATTATCAGTAGCCCCCGCTGGGTGGGACCTCTGGCGTCAAACATGACAAGTGATGGATGATCCTTCTTGTTCCTCTTGCTTTCGGTGTCTTAGATTAGTTTTTTTATGTTCTGTTTTTGTCTTACCCATTATCGTCTTTTGTCAACGTATTTCTGTCGCTGTTTTACGATCCGTTGTGGATTGAATGAAGCATCCATTAGCGTCTTTTGTCAACGTATTTCTGTCGCTGTTTTACGATCCGTTGTGGATTGAATGAAGCATCCATTAGCGTCTTTTGTCAACGTATTTCTGTCGCTGTTTTACGATCCTTAATGGATTGAATTCAACATCTTGACTCTTTGTTAGTGACTGCATTTGACCCGTCGTGTAGACGTATGATTGCGTAATACACTGTAGCGAAGTGTGAATGAATGTTTAATTGGTGTGTACGTGAGGCTTATTCCCCTTGTGCCTCTGGATGCCCCCTTCCCAGAGGCCTTACATGTATAATATTTTCGACCGTCAATTTCTGTGGAGTGTGGGTCACGTTACACACCATCGTCATCACGGTGTGCGAGACGAAGAGGAGGTGATGGAGGGGAAGACGAGATTGTGGTGGGGGACGCGGAGGAGAAGGAGGGGGGTGGGGGTGGAAGAAAAAAAGGGATGTGGGAGAGTATGGGCCATCTTTTAGAGTTTGGAGGAAGGGAGAGCAAGTTTGGAGGTCTGAGGTCAGGGTGATACAGAGGGAGGGCGGAAGGAGGAGGAGGAGAGTGGTAGGCTTGTAGTTCCTCGCCTCCCTTACATCCTTGTGTCGCTGCCGCTCTTCGTGTTACGTGGATCATGCGTGGCGTTCCTCGTGCTGAAGTCTCTCCTCTTGCATTCAGGCTCACGAGATATACGATATATTTACGCCATGTGGATGACGTGGTCAGTATTCGTTGCCCATACGCCAAGCGTATGACGTGATCATTATTCGTCACCCAGCTTAGGGCTTTGATTTTGTGTGCGCAGTGCACGGGTAACGGCTATGGTGATTGAGGGGTGGGAGAGAGAGAGAGAGAGAGAGAGAGAGAGAGAGAGAGAGAGAGAGAGAGAGAGAGAGAGAGAGGGGTTAGGGGAGGACAGCGTGTTCAACAACCCAGTTATTAGGAAGTCGAGAAGTGACAAGTGATAAAAAAAAAAAAAAAGAGGAGGAGGAGGAGCCAAGTAAAAAAAAATGTATCCGGTGCCGATAAAGAGAGAGAGAGAGAGAGAGAGAGAGAGAGAGAGAGAGAGTAGAGATGAGAGCGCCATCTGCCACATCATCCATCACAATATTCGACTCTCCGTCACCTCTGAAGTGAGATGTGACACCACTGTTGACATGGCAACCCCCGGGGCCTCATTACACACGTGAAAACCATAAGAAAAAAAGAGTAAATATGTATACAAATTTAGGATAGGCTCGTCTCCCCCTCGGACAGAAAATTGATGACGAATTGGAAGAAGGAGCGAATGGCGTGATGATTGTACAAGACAGTTGTAGTTTGGTACAGGTTTGGAAACGGGTCTCGAAGTTGGCGGTATTTTGCGGTGTGTGTGTGTGTGTGTGTGTGTGTGTAAATTCATGTTCGTTTTTCTTGTTTTTGTTGTTTCCTGGACACTTATGGGTTTTTTCTTTTTTATCTAAGCTACACATTGAAATTTTGATCTGTTTTTTGAATATTTTCCTTCGTTTTCTGTGAATGTCTCGAGAAACTTCTGTAAACAGAAAATGGGATACCAGTTACATGGAGAACATCTCGTTTCACGTGAAGCTCTTTGATTTTGACTTCCTTATGAATATTCCCTATATAGTTATCACATCGGCTTGAAACTTTCTCATATTTCGTACGCTTTTAAATAATTTCACTCTGTGGTGAATGCCTTTCTGGGATTTCATAGTATAGAATTGATGAGAATGTAAGTTATGTTCACAGGTTTAATGTCAACTCGTGTGTTTGTGGTATATAATGGGCTTCTTGTCAACACGTTACGAATATTCATATGCAAAGGAAGTGTGTTCTTGTGAGATATTTGAAGTATCGACATCTCACAGTAGCCTTTACCTTACCTTTACTTTACCTTACCTTTACCTTCCTTACTTTACCTTGCCTTACCTTACCTTACTTTACCTTACCTTACTTTACCTTACCTTACTTTACCTTACCTTACTTTACCTTACCTTACTTTACCTTACCTTACCTAACCTTACCTTAACTTTACCTTACCTCACCTTAACTTACCCTTACCTATACCTTACTTTTACCTCACCTTACCTTTACCTTACCTTTACCTTACCCTTACCTTAACTTTACCTTACCTCACCTTAACTTTACCTTACCCTACCTTAACTTTACCTTACCTCACCTTAACATAACCTTACCTTTACCTTACCTTACCTTTACCTTACCTTACCTTTCTACTCCAGGAGTCTCCCGTATATCCTGCGGCACCCAGGAAGCTGGCCACGTCCACTGCTCTGGACCATAGGTCACAGAACCTTCGTTCCAGATACTCATTACTTGGATCTGTAAAAACTGCTTACTCTTGTTTCTGAAAATTTAAACTTTGGTAACACACAACGTACTTGATTATCTGTGTACGTATATATGTATGTATGTATGTATATATATATATATATATATATATATATATATATATATATATATATATATATATATATATATGTGTGTGTGTGTGTGTGTGTCTTTATATACCCATGTATTAATGAATATTCACATTTGACACAGCCTCAGCTAAGGCATGGGCGGGCGTCTGGGAAGGCGAGGGGCGGGCGCGGGCGCCTCAGGGAACCGAGACACTGCCCGTACACAAGTGGGACTGTGTGGGCTGGACCAGTGGACCGACAGGGACGGAGGTGGGGGCCTGTGGACTCTTCCAATGGACCGGGACCACAACATAACTTGGCCCTCCGGGGGACGCTCGTTAATCAAACACATGTGACAGAAACCGGCCTTCTGTGCGTGCGTGCGTGTGTGGGTGAGTGAGTGTGAGTGAGTAAATTCGTTTTAGTCACATGACACGGGTGGGTTTTGTTTGTCACTGTTGTTCGTGTTTGTGCCTTCAGTCTGTTTGCAGTCGACGTGTTCATTTTAAAGACATTGTCCCCAGTGTATCCGGGATGTGGTGGAAATATATATAAGTATTGGAACATCGACTTCTTCTCGAAGAGTGAGAAGAGCTTAGGATTTTAGGGTGGATGATGTCAATGGGGGGGTCATTACGAACCTTGTGGTGTGATGACCTGCCCTGGCCTTTGACCCACCATTAAAGGTATGTGCATCACTTATATGGAATTCCCTTTTTGTACTCGAATCCTCCTCTCGCTGTAATATATGTGGCAGTTGTCTTTGTATATGCGCAATGCATTAACATTCCACTCACGGATTCATATCAATCGTCACATTGATAGATTAATCATCCCGACATCAAGTAGAGAATAGAAGTAAATAGATCTTGTTTTGATTCTTCATTTGCCCCGGTGATTAAGGCTAATCTACTTGAAGCTGCTGTCGTCACTCATCGCAACATATCCATCAAACCTTTAATAAGTATTTACTTTATTTATTCATTCATTTATCTATCTCCGCGTTTCTCGCTTCCGCGAGGTAGTGCCAGCAACAGACGGATATTGGCCTCATATGCACTTATCCAGCCTCTAGCTGTCGTGTGTGGGGTACCAAAACCAGAGTCAAGCGTCCACAACTCAAATACACAGACTAGCCAACGGTCTGTCTTGACTGCCCATTAACGGCGCATCTCCGCCCATAAACTACATATATCCTTTTCGGTTCTGCGTATCGTACGCCTCCCGTCCTCCTGCATATTTAGGTTCTCGTATCCCTAGGGTGTCCTTTACTCTATCCTTCTGTGTCCTTTCGATCTCCTCCTCCCTTCTGCTCTGTACGCCTCCGACACAGTAGATCATCCCTTGCCACACTCTCGCTTCACGTATCCCCTGTATATATATATATATATATATATATATATATATATATATATATATATATATATATATATACCCTGATCGGCAACCTTAGTCATCTTACTTTACCCTCGATCCGCCTCACGCCACATATCGTCATCTTTTTTTTGTATGTGTGTATCTACCCTCCTCCTCTCCCTGGCATTTATAGTTGAAGATATTCTTTATATTTCTTTTTCCATAAACAAGTGTCGGATCTGCTGTACCTTCGGACATACCCATCTTCGGCCCCCATAGACACTCCTTAACGAGCCCATAACTTTTATCCCCCTACTTCCCTACTCGGTAAATCTCAGCAGCCATGATTCCATCCCCTGCCATGTCCAAGCCCCACCAGCTTCAGCTGCTCCAGTTCTTGAAGGTCATTCCCATATATATTCACACACTAACATTCCAGTCTCTACCCCCGCCTAATGCACCTCATTATCCTACTTTGGTTCACAATTGACTTTCCATTTTCTTCTTTTAAATGCTTCCAGAATCTGACAAAAACTTCTGAAGTTTTTCTTGGGAATCTACCACTAGAGTTGCGTCATCTGGAAATAACAATTGATTTATCTCCTTTGAATTCTTCCTCTGTTAGTACTACATACCGTAATCTAGATTTAAAACTCTTACCATTTATCTTGATCATCCGTGAACAGATTAAACAGCCATGGTGACACCGCACTTCCTTAAGGCAGACCCACCTTCGCCGGGAACCACACTCCCTCCTCACCTCCTACTCCCAAACGTGATTCACTCTCGTGGTAAAACGCTCGCTGTACATAGCGACTTGTAACTCACCCCATACGTCTGTAGCAACCACCAGAAGCCATTTTGATCTACTTTGTTGTATACCTTCACAAGGTCCATGAACTCCAGTGCGAATCTCTCTCTTTCCAAGTATTTCTCGCCCTCACTCCTCAGAGTAAACACCCGGCACACGCATCCTCTACCTCTTCTGAAACCTGGGCAGTTTTTCCGTGCAGGACACAACCCTCTCAGTCTTCAGTCTGCACCGTGCCAGGTACCCTACCAGCCTGTTCGCTTCTTTGCCTTAATCCCTCCTCTTCTGGCCCCGTGGCAATCGTACCAGAAGTACTTATGTTTGAACGATTAATGCTTATTATCATCGGCTTGGACGAGCAGCGCGTATCGTTAGTGCTGGACGAGTAGCGCGTATCGTTAGCGCTGGACGAGTAGCACGTATGATGTGTGTTGGACGAGTAGCACGTATCGTGTGTGTTGGACGAGTAGCACGTATCATGCATGTGTTGGACGAGTAGCACGTATCATGTGTGTTGGACGAGTAGCACGCATCATGTATGTTGGACGAGTAGCACGTATCATGCATGTGTTGGACGAGTAGCACGTATCATGCATGTGTTGGACAAGCAGCACGTATCATGTGTGTTGGACGAGTAGCATGTGTCATCTGCTTGGACGAGTAGCACGTATCACTAACGCTGGACGAGTAGGAAGTATCACCTCTCTTATTATGTATCTTACGCGGCTCTCGGGCGCATGCGTCGCACGCAGCATCATACGTGTCATCCGTACAAAGCGATTTCATTGCACATGACTGACTTGCGCTTACACGGTGCGCTGCTCCAGTCGCACGCTCAAGCTTCATTAAGCAGGACTATACACGACCCTCAGGGGTATGTATGGTGACGGGGGCCATCATACCTTCCGATCGTTCAACAAGGGTCGCGGCAGACCTTACGTTCTACAGATCATAACGTACACTCTTACGGCTGGAGCGTGTATTTAATTCGGAGACTTTGTGGGGGGGTGAGAGGAAGACCCATTGTCTCCGGCAGGTTGGGGTTGGGAGGTGATTTACAGCGAAAATATTTATTACTTTATTCAGACGGTCTGAAATAACTAGTACCTCCCGCTCTGACATACGTCGATAGAGTGGTCGGGAGGAGGTGTAGTTGTGTGGGTGTGGTGTGGAGAGTGTTGGGTAAGAGGTGAGGGTGTGGTATGGAGGGTGTAGTGTAGGGGGATGAGAGTGTGGCGTTAAGAATGTGATGCAGAGGAGGAGGGCATGCTTGTGGTGGAGGGTGTCGTGTGTTGATTGATGAGTGTGGTGTGAAGGGAGCAGTGTTAGGGATGTGGTGTGTTAGGCAAGGACGCAGTGTAGATTATGAAGGTAGGGTGTTAAAGGTGAGGATGTACTGTAGAAGGTGGATGAAGGATTGAAACCAATCATTTCCATTCCAGAGTGTCATACTACAGTCAGCTCCACCCTCCTCCTCCTCCCACACTCCGTGACGACTGTCGCCCTGTCAATGCGGACTGCACATTACCCCTCGCACGACCGTTCGCAACCCTTCCTCGTTTTGTCATTCTAGAATTATCACGCCTCGCACCTTCCTGCTCTTGTAGAACTACCTCACCTCTTGCGCTCCTCTCCTCATCAGCCTCCCGAGTTAGATCCACTTCGTCCTCATGGTTCCATACCAGACCAGAGGCTCCTCTCACTCTTCCACGTCTAGGTCCCCTTCATGCTGTTGAGGTAGAGCCCCTTGTCCCACTCTTCAGACAAGTATACCTAGCCCATACCTCCCTCGCCTTTACAGTATCATACCAGCCGGGGCCTCTTGCCTCCCTCCCCTTGGCATCTTGACCCCCTCCTCTCTCCTCTCCCCCTGGGAAATGTCTCCCCGGAGGCACTTCGGCAGCAAGACAAACACGGCCTAAGTCAATAGTCAGAGTGCCAAATAACAATGAAGTAGGAGTCAATACCCAGGTCGGCCCCGTGCATTATGGAGCAGACGTCTCTATCGGGGATCTTTGTCTGTGCCTCACAATGAATCATTCAGGACCCGCTCAAGAGGCCGTCACAGGGGCCCACTATCGCTGGAGCGCCTGCTGCAGAGTGGTGGTGGGAGCTCGTAGGAGGAGGAGGAGGAGGAGGTTACCTGGGGGGGCTGGTGGGGAAAGCAGGCTACGAGGCGGAAGAGGAGGACTTTAGAGGTGGAGGCAGACAAGGTTCGAGGATAGAGGAGAAGGTGGTTTGTGGAGAATCGAGAAGGAGGTACTGGGGAGGCCAGGAAGGAGGCGGTGTAGAGATTGGAAGACTTGGAGGCGAAGTATGTGTTGAGGGAGGTGACTGGAGGAGTCGAAGGTAGTCTCGTTGTGCCTGGAGTGCTGGGGAAGCCGCATATGATTTAAAGACCAACCCCAAGGGAAGGATGAACAGCTGGGTTGACAGTGGACCGACTGGCGCGACCAGGATTCGAACCTATGCCGGCCCGACCCCGGGAGGCCCATGAATGCGCCACGTTCATCAGCGTTAGACGCTACACCGAGGAGGTCCACGTAAATACATATTGTTGCCTTTGTCTTGAAGGAAAGAAAGTGCTAGGTTTTGAGAGCGGCTAGAAAGAAATTATATACTAAGATGTAAGAGAGGTAAAGAAGGAAGGACGGAGATAAAGCGTAGGGTATATGAAAAACTGTAAGAGGAATAAGGAAAATAGAGAAGAAAGGATTGGGGAGGGAGTCTGACGAAGGAGACGGGTCAAGAGGTAGTGTCGGCAAGAAAGGGAGAGGGAGGTAAGTCAGGGGGACGGATGTCGAAGGGAAAGAGAGGAATGTGGGAAACTGGAGGTTGATTCATGATAACGAGGGTGAACGGTTGCAGGAAGGAGTGGCTGGGACGGTGAGAGTAGCGATGGCACGTTTGTGGAACGACAGTGAAACGAGAGATGATGTACAGAGAATGAGGTTAGGGTAGGAAGGGAATGGTGTGTCAAGAAAATGAAGTTAGGGTAGGCAGGGAATGGTGTGTCAAGAAAATGAAGTTAGGGTAGGCAGGGAATGGTGTGTCAAGAAAATGAGGTTAAAGTAGGGAAGTAATGGTGTAAAGAAAATGAAGTTAGGGTATGCAAGCGATAGAGTAAAGAAAACGAAGTTAGGATTAGCAGGTAATGGTGCGTAAAGAAAATGAGTTTAGGATATGCAAGCGATGGTGTGAAGAAACTGAAGTCAGGGTAGGCAGGCGTGTAGAGAAAATGAGGTTAGGGTAGGCAGGTAATGGCGTGTCAAGAAAACGAGGTTAGGGTAGGCAGGTAATGGCGTGTCAAGAAAACGAGGTTAGGGTAGGCAGGTAATGGCGTGTCAAGAAAACGAGGTTAGGGTAGGCAGGTAATGGCGTGTCAAGAAAACGAGGTTAGGGTAGGCAAGAAATGCAAGAAGTTTCGTCAGGATGAAGACACAAGGGGGAGGTGCTTTACCAGGGTAGGTGGGCAAACAAGAAATCTGTGGGGAATGGGGGGAGGAGCGAGGCGCACACAAGGGCGCGGGGAGACTGAATAGCATGAGGGGGGAGGGAGGGGGAGATCATGTTGGAGGAGAGTAGGGGGGGGGGGAAATCATGTTGGGGGAGGAGGGGAAAGGGGAGGGGAGGGGGTTAAAGAGAATGGGAGAGAATTAAAAGGATGGAGGCGAAAAAGTGTGAGAGAGAGAGAGAGAGAGAGAGAGAGAGAGAGAGAGAGAGAGAGAGAGAGAGAGAGAGAGAGAGAGAGAGAGAGAGAGAGAGTTTGAGATCTAAAGAAGACCAGTGTGAGGGTTGAGGGAACTGGGGTGTAATGAGATGGAATGGAGGAGAGTGATGGAAAAGAAGTAATTATCGAGTGCGAACGGAAAAGGAGAGGGAAAAAAGGGAAGCAAACACACAGAAGCTGTTCCGAGAGAGAGGGAAAGAAAGAGCTCAAGAACTTGAAAGAGAAAGGAGGACATGAGGGGGAGAGAGAGAGAGAGAGAGAGAGAGAGAGAGAGAGAGAGAGAGACCTATCTCAAGAACGTCTACTTCAGGGATGAGAGAGAGAGAGAGAGAGAGAGAGAGAGAGAGAGAGAGAGAGAGAGAGAGAGATAATTGACGGAATGAATTAAGACAGAGGGGAGTTTAGGAAATGAAGTCAGAGAGAGGGAGAGGGAGGAAGGGAGGGAGCTGAGCGTGTGAAGTAAAGTAGAGGGAGTTTAATTGGTAACGTAAGAGACGAGAGTCTAGTGGGTGAGGAGAGAGAGAGAGAGAGAGAGAGAGAGAGAGAGAGAGAGAAGGTGAAGTGAGAGAAAAAGATAGACAAAGTGAGTTTAAGAAATTTTGGATTTGAAGTAAGAGAGAGAGAGGGAGTGTTAGGGATGAAGGGATTAATGGACTAACGAACACCGAAGGTGTTTAGGAATCGGAAAGTGAAAGAAATTTGAAGATGAAAGGAGAGAGAGAGAGAGAGAGAGAGAGAGAGAGAGAGAGAGAGAGAGAGAGAGAGAGAGAGAGAGTTTACAGGCTGAAGAGTGAGATATTTTACAGATAGGTAGGAAATGGGGGGGGGGGGGTTCCACGGGGTGAATTAAGGGAGAGGAGCTTGTGGAGTGAAATAAGGGAGAAGGCGTTGAGTGAATAAGGAACTAATGGGCGAGTCTGTGTGGCATAGAGAGATGAACGAGACAGAAAAAGTTTGATTTCAAGGAACAGTGAGAGACAAGACAGGAGTGTTGGAGGGAGAGCGAGTTCTCTGCTGACTCACGAATGCATACGACGAGATTTTGCCAAAAGGCAGGGCAAGCGCGTAGCACTCACCGCAGGGACATGTAGTGTTACGAAAAACAAAACAAAAAAAAAACACGAACGAATCGTGTGAGTTGACGTGTTGTCGTGTGTGTGTGTGTGTGTGTGTGTGTCTGATGCATGTATATAGACTCGGATGCCAGCAGCCTCTCCCCCCCCAACGTGTGGGTGATGCAGAGAGAAGGGACAGCAACGTGGGCAAAGGAGTGAAACTTGGCAGCCGAAGAGAGAGAGAGAGAGTGAGAGAGAGAGAGAGAGAGAGAGAGAGAGAGAGAGAGAGAGAGAGAGAGAGAGAGAGAATACAAAATGCACTCGGTGGAGATTGGGGAAGATTACAGAGAGCAAAGTGGTGGAATGTGATGTAATAGAACGGAGATAACAGGTGACGTGAATCGAGGAGGAGATGAGAGAAGTGGCACTAAAGATAATGAGAGATAAAGCTAGGGAGGAAAGATCAAGGAAGGGGGAAGGACGAACAAAAGCTATAGGAGAGACAGAAGGCAGTCACGTGATTAGTCGATGTGAAAGATGACAGGAAATTAATATTTACGTCAGTCGGGGAAGGGGGGGGGGGATGGATGGAAGCTTAAAAGGGAGAGAGAGAGAGAGAGAGAGAGAGAGAGAGAGAGAGAGAGAGAGAGAGAGAGAGAGAGAGAGAGAGAGAGAGAGAAGCTGGAGGAAATAGTCGTAACAAAAATTGGAAATACAGACTCCTGTTCAGTCTGTGTGTGTGTGTGTGTGTGTGTGTAGCCTCACAGACAAACACAGGCCCCCCCCCCCTCCCCCCCCCCCCCCACCCACACCCCACAAGAAACAACCATCACAGGGAAAATTCAGCATTCAGTGATCCGCTGGTTGTGGCCACATTACCGTGTCATAATTGCAGGGTCTCTGGTTTGTAAAGATCTCCCACCGAGCAAGCAGGGAGGTGGGTGGGTGAGGGGATGATGATGTGGGTGTGGGTGGTATGGTGTGTGAGGGAGGGAGGGAGAGGTGGAGGTGGGGTGGTGGTAAGATAGTGTTTCTCACATAAAGAAATGGTTCAGTAAGTTGGGTTTAAAAAAAGGAGTGCGTTTGCTCAACAAGAGATCTGGTTGGAAAGATAAACTGAACTCGGGAGGAAAGAAAAGATTGTACTGAGAAAAAAGGGGGGCTCGAAGACTCTCCTGAAACGCGGCTGAAGCTATTAGGAACTAGTTCCCTGAAACGTTTGACGAGAGGAGTGTAACCCGGGCCCCCCCTGTTCCGCGAGAGCACTTCCAACCCAGGGCTGTAAGGGCCAGAATCACGGGCGACCTGTGCGGGAAACCCGCCCCAGCGAGCGGCGACGCCATGTGCCCCTGTCGTTCACAATGATTCAATTACTCTCGTTCCTTTCTCAAACCAATACGTTGGTTAATCATAAACATCGCCGCCCCTGGGATTGCACTGTGCACTCAATTACCTATGCAATTAGCAATGATTAAATATTTACCTCTCACCATGGGGATCGAGCGGAGGTTTGTGTCATTACTTTGATTACTGTGGATTAGACACATATGTAAACTTGCCTCCGAAGAGGAAGGAGAAAGAGAGAGAGTGTGAGAGAGAGAGAGAGAGAGTGAGAGAGAGTGAGGGTGGTTGGTGTTAATGAACTGCATATATATATATATATATATATATATATATATATATATATATATATATATATATATATATATATATATTATTATTATTATTATTTGTTGTATTTTGTTGTTCCCGTTTGGTTTATGTATTTCATTGTATTTATAAGCGTTTCTTGGTCAGTATGCATGATAATAAGTAGTCTTAAGATTGCATACAATTAAAGTACAATTATGTGGAAAATTTATTATTTGTTCAGAGTTCGTGGGCTGTGATTAAATCATTTATGCATGTGTCTGTACAAGAGTATGTGTGCGAGTGTGTGTGTTTATGTGTATCTCACTGTGTTTGTGGAAGAAAACGGGATGGAGTGTGTGTGTGTGTGGGAGAGGGAAGGTGAGAACTTGGTTTGTGTTTGTGCGTGGTAGGGATGAGTGTCTTGGTCTGTATGAGTGTGTGTATGTGTAATTACCTATTTGTTTTGTTTGTCTGTGTAAATTGTTTGAATGATTGTAAGCAATCTGGTGCACGCGTATGTTGGTGTTTTTGAGTGCGATATTTTATTGGTGTGTGTGTGTGTGTGTGTGTGTGTATGCGAGTGTGTTGTACGCATGTTTGTTTATGTTCTTTGTGCGAATGCATCTATCTGTTTTTGTTAGTGTGTATGTGTCGGAGATTGTGTATGGTATTGTAATTACCTATTTGTACAATATGGGGAGGGAATTGTGCAGTCTTGGAGGCTCCACCTTTTGACCATTCTCCTTCATCACACAACTAATTAAACTTTGGTATGCTGTACGCATTTAAGATATTATTATTTTATTCCATTCATTCACTATTCTTATAAAGGTAGCGCTTTATATTTTCAGTAGAAAGTTTCTTGCTTAATTTCAGGTTATGGCCTCTGATTATTCTGTCTCTGCCGCTTTTCAAGAACTGTTCATTAATGACCTCATTAAATTGTATAGAAACTGAAAAGGTGTTATCAAGTCTCCCTGCACTTTTCTCTCTTCCATGGTGGACAAATCCGTCGTCTCTGACCTCTTACTATAACTCTGCTTTCTAAATTGTGGTATTTTTTTTTTTTCTTGCCCTCTTCTGGACCTTCTCAATTAGTTCTTTGTTTTTTTTTTTTACATATATAGTGCGGACACCTTACTAGAGGAGCATAGTCTAGTTTTGACCTTATACAGACTGCGAATAGTTTCCTGAATATTTCGTTATCCCTGTACATGAATGTTATTCTAATATTTGCCAGCATACATAGCTTGTCTCCATAGTTCTTTTAAGGTGTGTTAGTTACAGTGTCGCTCACGAGTCTCATTTTTCAAGAGATTCCTTGCTCATACTTCCTGCTAGATGATAATCGTATCGAGGTCTTGTTTTTACTATGTCCCATCCTCATTATTTCGGATTTACTCGGTTGAATTTCAACGAACATGTATCGGACCAACTTTGAAGATTAAGTCCCCCTTGTAAACTGATGCTACCTCTTCCCCCTCCTCCTCTTCCTTTACTTCCTTCATGATCTTGGCATCACCTGCAAACGTATATAAGAAGTATGGGGTCCACTCGTTCTGGCAGTTCATTGACGTAGATCAAGAACTGCAGTGGTCTCAGAACTGAGCCTTGCGGAAGCCACTGGTGACCTTTATGCCATTTGAAGAAGGTTCCTTTGACATGCATCCTTTATTTCCTTTTACGAAGTTAATTTCTATCCATCTAAGGAGTCTCCATTTTATTCTTGCCTGAAGATCCATGTGGTATCGTGTCATATTCTTTCTGGCAATCCAGATACACAGCATTCACCCAGCCTGCTTATTTTTCTTATCAGAAATGAAACTCGCTCTCTCATTGGAGATCCAAGACGTGTGTTAAGCATGGCTTGATTTTCCCTGTATCTGAGTTGTCTGTCGCTTAAGTTTTCTTCAATTCGCTTTCTGATTAATTTTCTTTCAAGGATTCTGCAGTTCACACTTGTTAAACAGACTGGGGGCTGTGCTTCAGCTAAACTTTTTGGTCTCCTCTCTGAAACATAGGTGTGATATTTGCCATCTTCGTATTCCTAGGCACTTTACTTTCCTCCAGCGACATCCTGAGCTACATTACCCGTGGCTTGTAAAGCGTCCATGCACACTCCCTTAGCATATATTGCGATGCATCATCGATACTGTGAAACCACTTTTGAACCTTGTTATTCAGTTCGTCTTTGACCTCATCCTGTACCACTCTTCCCTCTAACTCGCCTTATCCCGTTTGGCTGCTCTTTAGCCGATGTGTGTGTGTGTGTGTGTGTGTGTGTGTGTGTGTGTAAGTAAGAGTACTGTAGCTCCGAATGCGTATGTACATTTCCAACCCAGAATGTGCGAGCCCGTGTGAATGAGTGTGTGAATGTTTATGCGGGTGAGAGCGTTGTTTCAAGCAAAGTTCGTGCGAGCTGTGGGAGTAATTATGTTGAAGGTTGCGGTGTTTGGGTGTGTGTTCGGCGGTGGTGTGTTTGTGGAGGTAAAGCCAAGGAATATTGATGGTAGATCTCCGTATGGCTCAGCCTGTGTCCATGCTTCCCACACACACACTCCTCCCATCGCTCTCCCAAGTCCTCCCTCAACAACTGCACCTCTCACTCCCTTCCACTCGCTCTGTATTACTACCCCCTGTTCTACCGCATCCATCATCCACACCTCATCCATCCCTCTGTAGTAGATATCATCCACTGGTTTACCTTGTCCATCTACCACTCCCTCACCCCTCCACTATTCCTCCACCCAATGTTCAGTCCTCCACCTACTGCTTCACCCCTACAGCCATTGTGTGTTACACCTCTCCACATACTACCTTCCATCAGTGTAATACTCCTCCATCATTGCCTTCACCCTCCTCACTCCCTCCAGCCAAGTACCCCGCTACTCCATCTAGTACCTTGCGTCTTCATCCACAGCCTTCCTCTCTTTCTCCAGCTCTCCTGCCGCTCTGTTCTACTCTGCCCTTCCATCCGCTAACTTGTTCGTCCATCCATCTATCCACTGCTTGCTTCAGTCCACTCCTTCCCTCTGCTTACTAACCACTGCCCCTTCGCTTTAATCACCGTCTTGCCTTTCAATTCATATCTTCCCCCCTTTCGTTGTCCCTCTCTACACCCTACTCCACCCTTCCACCTACTGTTCCACTTCTCTACCTTGTGCTCCACCCGGCTTCTCCACCCAATTGTATCGCCCCTCCACGCTCTGCACAACCTCTCCTCTCAGTACCTCATTTCTCCACCCAGCTTTCTCAACTTTCCACCTTGTGTTTAACCCATCCACCCCAAGGGTTCACCCTTCCACCACAACCTCTTTACTCGCTGCCTCACTCCTCCAACCTGCTGTCTCACCTCTCCTCCCACCATCTCATTCTTGCACTCTCTTCCCTCCTGCCTCACCCCTCCGCCCTGATGTCTCACTCCTCCACCCTACTGTCTCTCCCCTTCACTCACTGTTCTGTTCTTACTCACATCTTCGCTTTTACGCTGCCCATTTCCTTGCCCCTCCACCCACTCCAGTGCCTTTTCCACCCTTACCCATGAACCTGTCCTTAACTTTGCCACACGTTGAGTTACCTCCCCACCTACTACTCCACTCTTGCCCTTTTTCTCCTCCCCGCCTCTACCTATTGCTCCTCCCGTACACTTGTTTCCCACTCCTCCACCAAATGCTCCACCTCCGTTCCATATATCCTTTTGCTGGTCTTTCTGCTCACCCGTCCAGCAGCTGCTCCACTCCATCTTGTGCTTCATCTCACACTCACTTCTCCACCTCTCCATCTTACACCCACTCCTCCACTCTCTGCCATATTCCTCCCTTGCTTTTTTTTACCCGTACATCCACCCTTCCACCCATTGTTTCACTGCTTCATCGTTTTTTTTTTTCTTTTTTTTTTTTTTTTTTTTTTCTTCTCCATTCACTGTTCTACTGCCACCCAATATTATTCCCTTCCACCCAGTGTTCGAACCTCTACCGCATACCTCACCACAACCATTGCTTCACCAGTCCACCTACTACTCCACGTCTCCGCCCGCTTCTTCATTCCACAAGCTCACTGTTCCACCTCTCCATCCACTGCCTTGTCGACTAGGGGTATAACCAAGGGTGAGCCTCTTGCTCCACTACCTCTCCACTTACTGTCTCGCCTCAGATTCCACTACCAAGCTGTCCGGCAGTTCTCACGATTCCATCCACTGTGCCAGTTCCTCCACATAGACACGCTGCCGGCCACCCACCACATTACCCCTCCACCTTCTGCCCACTCTTCCACCGACTGAATCGTGCTCCCACCCGCTGCCCCATTACGTCCATGCCCTGCTCCACCCCTCCACCCAATGGCTCGGCCATTGCTCTACTGACTGATCCATCTTCAGCCTAGTGTCAGTTTCCACTAGCCAACCACTGCTTCGCCCCTTTCATCCACTGCATCACCTATACCCCAGTGCCAGTCCAGTCGCTGCCCTCCGTCATCCATACTTCCTCGTCTTTTGCTTCCCAGTCTTGCCTCGCTACCCTCTTCGTCCCTCCACTCACAGTTACACTTCACATACCTCGCCTCCCTCGACACACTCAGCCCTCTCCACTCACTCCCCCGTCCCACTCTCTCTACTACCTTGTCTTCCAGCGCAATACCTCCCCTCTCACTCCACCCAATGCTCCTTTACCCCCACTCAGTCCATTTATTCATCCGGGTTTCGTCAATTCACTCATTACCCAAGTACCCGCTGTTCCACCTTCCAAACCATGACCTCGCTCCACTACTTAGTGCTTAACCCTTCCACATTCTGAGTGCTACTCCACCTGTCCATCTGCTCTGCCACTCTTCCATGCAACATCCTGCCCTCTACCCTCATGCTTACCTTCTTTGATCAACTCTCTGCTTCCAACCTTGCTACTTCCTCCATTCTGTACCAGCACCTTCACCCATCTACCTACCACCTCACCCCGATACTGCCTTGCCCATCCACCCACAGGCCCATGCTGCTGCCCACCCGTCCACCCAGCGCCCTGTCCTTCCATCATCTGCTTCACCCTCCACTCTGGGTCGCGTCTTGGCCTCATGTTCTGTAGCCCGTCACCTGCTTTCCCATTTCTCCACCCACCGCACTGCTTCTCAGCTTCAACCAATACCTCGTCCTACTCAGCCACTGCATCATCACTCACACCTCCACTCAGTCGTCCACCCCTTAAACTACTGGTTCACCATTCCACTCACAACGTAATGATTCCACTCTTTGCTTTGTTCCGCTTATTGTCCCTCCTTTCCACTTGCTATCCCAACCTTCCAGTTGTTCTTTGGCTCCCCATCCCCCCTCCATCCACAGCTACATCACTCCACTCCCTACCTAGCCCCCTTCCCCTCATTGCCCCCCACCCCATTTCCCACCTCTTGAATAGCAGTCACTGGTCATACAGTCCGTCTACTGTCTCTCTCCTATCCACTCCTCTAACTCTCCACCGGCAGCTTCACCCATTTACTTACCCGTACCCATTCTTCCACCCAGTTCACCACGAACTTTGACACCCAGCTAATGCCATACACCTTTACCCAAGGCGATTCCTCACCATCCAAAGGCTCCATCACTCCATCCACTCACCGCATCCATTTTCCACTCCTTTCCTTTTTTTTTTTATCATCCACCTACTACGCATCCTTTTCACTCCTTTACTTTACCCAGTTAGGAGAAATCCCGTCCCAATAAAGAGAGAGAGAGAGAGAGAGAGAGAGAGAGAGAGAGAGAGAGAGAGAGAGAGAGAGAGAGAGAGAGAGAGAGAACGGGGATGTCCTAAGCTAAGGGCCTGTGCCTGGTGAAGCCCTGGTGGAGCATCGTACCACCAAACCACCATCCTGTCCCCCCCCCCCCCACCTCCTCCTTCACGCACAACCCCGGCTCCTCCCTCCTTCCCTACCACCAGCCACCCGCCCACCCACCCAGCCCTTCACGGCCCAACACCTCCAGTTTTCCAAAGAGGCTCTCCTCATCAGCACATCACAGCATCGCAAAGGCGTTGGTGCATAGCAGTGATGGCTCGGCCATGCATGGCACGGCAGCCAGAAGCGGTATCAGACAGAGGGAAGGCGGGTTGGCATCAGACGGGCGGGGAGAGTTGGTCTGTTTGCTCCGCCCACAAGGAGGTGTATGGATGAACACCTCCGGCTCTGTGTTAAATACTCCCCACATAATGAAATGTCGGATCATCCACACAACCCGCCCAATTCCGCACCTCCCCCCGAAAAATTTTTTTCTTTCGAAGCAGACGTGATTTTCTCGCACTTTTTTTTTTTTTCCAGATTTTTTAATTCTCTAATTTTATTCTAATTTTTTTGAGTAGGAGTTTATACAATGCGTTTTTTTCCCCCCCTTACGGTGAAAGCATATGGTGTATAGAGAGCGGTACTTACTATTGTTTCTTACATGTGATGGAATTTGGACAGTAGAATTCAACTGTTCTTTCTTTTTTACCTGTTTGATCTTACTGTTGCTTTTGTTTCTGCTGCCGTTGGTGGTCATGCTGCTGTTGTAGTTGTTCCTGTTGCTTTTATTATGGGATTTTCTTTTGTATTTCTGTTTCCACTTTTTTTGCCGTTGGTGTCGTTGCTTGCCTTTGCAGATGTTGTTTTTGCATCAGCTGTTTTTGTCGTAAGTAATGCAGTTGTTGTTGGTGATGCAACTGTTGTTGGTGATGCAGCTGTTGTTGGTGATGCAGCTGTTGTTCATGTAGCTATTGTTGGTAATGCAGATGTTGTAGGTGATTCAGCTGTTGCTGGTAATGCAGCTGTTGTTGGTGATGCAACTGTTGTTGGTGATGCAGGTGTTGTTGGTGATGCAACTGTTGTTGGTGATGCAGCTGTTGTTGGTGATGCAGCTGTTGTTGGTGATGCAGGTGTTGTTGGTGATGCAGGTGTTGTTGGTGATGCAACTGTTGTTGGTGATGCAACTGTTGTTGGTGATGCAACTGTTGTTGGTGATGCAGGTGTTGTTGGTGATGCAACTGTTGTTGGTGATGCAGATGTTGTTGGTAATGCAGCTGTTGTTGGTGATGCGGATGTTGTTGGTAATGCAGATGATGTTGGTGATGCAGCTGTTGTTGGTGATGCAGCTGTTGTTGGTGATGCAGCTGTTGTTGGTGATGCAGCTGTTGGTGATGCGGATGTTGTTGGTAATGCAGATGATGTTGGTGATGCAGCTATTGTTGGTGATGCAGATGTTGTTGGTGATGCAGCTATTGTTGTGATGCAGCTGTTGTTGGTGATGCAGATGTTGGTGGTGATGCAGCTGTTGTTGGTGATGCAGGTGTTGTTGGTGATACAGCTGTTGTTGGTGATGCAGATGTTGTTAGTGATGCAGCTGTTGTTGGTGATGCAGGTGTTGTTGGTGATACAGCTGTTGTTGGTGATACACCTGTTGTTGGTGATGCAGCTGTTGTTGGTGATGCAGGTGTTGTTGGTGATACAGCTGTTGTTGGTGATGCAGATGTTGTTAGTGATGCAGCTGTTGTTAGTGATGCAGCTGTTGTTGGCGATGCAGATGTTGTTGATGCAGCTGTTGTTAGCAATGCAGATGTTGGTGGTGATGCAGCTGTTGTTGGTGATACAGCTGTTGGTAATGCAGCTGTTGTTGGTGATGCAGGTGTTGTTGGTGATGCAGATGTTGTTGGTGATGCAGCTGTTGTTGGTGATGCAGCTGTTGTTGGTGATGCAGATGATGTTGGTGATGCAGCTGTTGTTAGCAATGCAGATGTTGGTGGTGATGCAGCTGTTGTTAGTGATACAGCTGTTGGTAATGCAGCTGTTGTTGGTGATGCAGGTGTTGTTGGCGATGCAGCTGTTGTTGGTGATGCAGATGTTGTTGGTGATGCAGATGTTGTTGGTGATGCAGATGTTGTTGGTGATGCAGATGTTGTTGGTGATGCAGATGATGTTGGTGATGCAGCTAATGTTGGTGATGCAGCTGTAGTTGGTGATGCAGCTGTTGTTGGTGATGCAGATGTTGATGATGCATATGTTGTTAGTAATGCAGATGTTGTTGGTGATGCAGCTGTTGTTAGTGATGCAGATGTTTTGATGATGCAGGTATTGTTGGTGACGCAGCTGTTGTTAATGATGCAGCTGTTGTTAGTAATGCAGCTGTTGTTGGTGATGCAGGTGTTGTTAGTGATGCAGCTGTTGTTGGCGATGCAGGTGTTGTTGGTGATGCAGCTGTTGTTGGTGATGCAGGTGTTGTTAGTGATGCAGCTGTTGTGTATTTTACTCTTAGTAATGCAGACGTTGTTGTCATTATTGTTTATTTTACTGTTGGTAATAAGGCTATTGTTTGTTTTACTTCTGATAATACAGCTGTTGTTGATGTTGGTAATGCTTTCACTTTGCATGATTGTGGTGCCTTGATGATGTATGTGCCATCACAACAAGAATAGTTACTACTACTACTACTACTACTACTACTACTACTACTATTACTACTACTACTACTACTACCGCCACTACTAGTACTATTACTACTACCACTACTAGCACTACTACCACTAGTACTACTACTACCACCACTACTAGTACTATTATTACTACTACCACTTCCTTTCCTTCGTTACCTAACCACCATTTACTATTAATACTACGATTACACATATTGGCCACTGCTCTGACACTTACATCTACCACTGTCTGTGATGTTGCATGACATTACAACAGTTTCACTAATTACATTAATGTGAAGTAACGGGGAATTCTTACCACGCAGCGAAGGGACATCTGTAAACAGTAGTAGCCACTTTGCCATTCGTGTCTCAGAAAAGTTCACGTGACGTATAATTTTGTTATACACTGGTTTAAGGTGTTTGATGACGGTCAGAAAAGAGAAACTCTCTCGTTTACCTATTAGTCCATCTACCTCCCCAAGCTCTGACCAACCCTAAAGAATAAACTATCATATTTACTTAATGCTTTAACTCTTACCCTAAACTCTGACCAACGCATTAAAGAATAAACTATTATTTACCCACAACTTCTACCCTTCAAAACCCTGACCAACCTCTTAAAGAATAAACTCTCATTTACCCAGAACTTTTATACTCCCCCTTGCCCAACCCTCTCCCAGGGAAGCACAAATCATCATCATTACCATTATCACCTGTTAATCCTTCCCCCGCGCTCCTTCAACCTCCTTCAGATAGAACAATGATACAAATAGTGAATGAATTTTGGAGACAAGGGAGAGAGAAAGAGAGAAAGAGAGAGGGTGTGGAGGTAGGGGTAGGGAGGGTGTGTGTGTGTGTCGGGGGGAAAAAGAAGAGGAAGCAGCTGATTGGAGTGGGAAGCAGCCAAATGCCACAATGAGAGGCAACCTCTCCTTAAATTAGCCTCATTCATATCGGAAATAAAGCGAGGAGGCCGCACTCCCGCAACGATGAGATCCAATTTGGAGATGGGTGCCATAGCGGCGCTCATAAAAGGCTTATATACCCTCTAATAAACTTGCACATGCAGAAATAAAAACGACCCCTCCTGCTCCTCTCCCTCTCCCTCCTCCTCCCAGTCAGGGGGCCTGAGTTCTAAAACCTGGTGGGGGTATAGGCGATTAAATCATCAAAATTAAGCCTGCAATCATGACACAGAAGGACACAATGACAGTCAGATATGAGGAGGGAGTGAGGGAAGGGCTAAGGGAAGTGTGGTGGTTGGTGGGTGGGTGGGTGTCGCTCCTTCCCCCGGGGGGAATGCCTTTTACCGATACAAATTATGGAAAACCGGAGAACAAGTTAGTAAAATGAGCCATGTTTCTCGGTGGTGGCGGTGGTGTGTGTGTGTGGCGGTGGCGATCAACGTCCGTTTCCCTTCACGCTGGCTTCCCTCACTTGAGTGATATATCGTTGCGTATGCATGGATGAGGGAGGGAACCATATTCTGTCTTCTCCACCTTCTCTTGGGAGGGGGGGGGGCGAGTCGTGTAAAAGAAAACGTATCGTAATACAACGCATTTATTTAATTAGACAAGGATTATTACCCCCCATTATTCAACGTAGAATTGGCAGTGATATTGAATTCTACACTTGAGACATCAGTATAAAACCTATTATAGAGTTTCTTATAGATAAGAGATTAGAGATATAGTGAAGAAAACACACGTATCGATGGCGACTCACTCATCCACCCACCCGGCCAAACGCCAGGTGAACGAGGAAAAAGGAACTGTTGGCGTAGCTCCTGCTGGAGAAGGAGGAGGAGTGGTGGTAACCCGAAGTCGTTACCAGTGGGAGGGGATGGGAGAAATCGGGAGAGGAGGAGCGTGGACTGAAATATTCAGACGGTCCCATCGGCAGTCCTCGGCGATAAAAATCCTCGGCACATAATGAAATTCACCGGCTCAGGGGACTCCAGGGCCGCTGGGTAATTAGACGGGTAGGAAGGATGGCTAGATGATGGATACATGTAGGATAGCTGATGGATAAGACTAGCTCCCGGGGAAGAAGGGAGGGGGAGAGGAAGGGGTGCTTCATCGGAGGGAGGGTGGGAGGGAAAGGAGCCTAGGGAGTTGGAGGTGTAGTAGAGATGTTGGGGGAAGGAAAGAAAGGGAGGGAGGGCGATGTGAGGTGGTGTTGGAGGGAAGGGTGATTTGAGGGGGTGTTGGAGGGAAGGATGATGTGAAGGGGTGTTGGAGGGAAGGGTGATGTGAGGGGGGGTGTTGGAGGAAAGGGTGATGTGAGGGGGTGTTGGAGGGAAGGATGATGTGAGGGGGTGTTGGAGGGAAGGGTG
This sequence comes from Panulirus ornatus, assembly GCF_036320965.1. Lineage (NCBI taxonomy): Eukaryota > Metazoa > Arthropoda > Malacostraca > Decapoda > Palinuridae > Panulirus > Panulirus ornatus. The sequence continues at coordinate 16,244,136 of NC_092244.1, read as the reverse complement.
ATGTGAGGGGGTGTTGGAGGGAATGGTGATGTGAAGGGGTGTTGGAGGGAAGGGTGATGTGAGGGGGTGTTGGAGGGAAGGGTAATGTGAGGAGATGTTGTAGGGTAGGGTGATGTGAGGGGGTGTCAGAGGGACGGTGATATGAGGGGGGGGGGGGTGGTGTTGGAGGGAAGGGTATGGTGTTTGAAGGAAACTGGAGAACATTTGATGGACAAGTGTTTAAAGAATGCTTGTTACAGAGGACGTACTTGGGTGTGTTGGAAGGCAAGGTACTCAAATGCTTATTGGAGGGTGAGTTGTAAGAAGTTCTGAAGGGGGAACGGTATTGGAAGTACAGGGATAGGGCCTATAGAGAGAGTGTTGAAGGAGAGGTAAGTGTGTGTGTGTGTGTGTGTGTGTGTGTGTTAGAAGGGCAGGTATAAGAAGAAAGGAAGAATGAGGGAGTGAAGGTCAGGGTGGTTGTTTGGGGTAAGTTTAAGAGGGACGTTAAAGGGGAGGGAAGGAGAGGGAGGGGCTGTTGGAGAGAAGAGAGAGAGAGAGAGAGGTGGGGGGGGGGGCATGCTGGGGTTGGTTACGAAGGATGTGGGAGGGAAGGTAGGGTGAGGTGGTGGAGGAAAGGGATTTGAAAGGAGGGTACGGACAGGTGTTCGCTGGTTTCAGGTGTGTTGGAGACGATTGACGGAGAAAGTACAAAGGACTGGTGTTCGTGAGAAAGGAAAGAGAGATTTTGTAAGAATGGATGAGTGATGGAGGGAAGGATATCGGACAGAGAGGAGGGAAGTAAAGATGATGGATGGAATGTAAAAGGGGGTTGGCAGGCGAAGTAAAGCCGGGGTTGTGGTTGGTGTAGGGGCAGTAGTGAGGTGGTGGAGGAGGAGGAGGAGATGGATTAGGCAGGAAGCGTTGAGTAGGGGGGAATACCTGGCAAGGCCTGATGATCTGTGACGAGGTTATTTGTCGAAGGACAGATGGTCCCGATGGTGTGTGACGAGGTTATCTGCTACAGGATGATGATGATATGTCGTAAACGAAAGTCCTTATCTATTTAGACGGATATATTAATTAGAGGATGTGAAGAAGGTAGAAGGAAGGTCGGTAGGTAGAAAGAGGCGAAATGAGTCAGAGGGAAGAAAGACGGTGATGGGGAAATGGGAGGAAACTGGTAACAAAAGATAAAGAGCAGAGAGAGGAGAATGAAAATGGAAAGATGGCACATATCTAAGGTGTCTAAATGTATATTGATACCACAATGGCAAGATTTTCTGGGAAGAAAATGACGAGCAATATGGATATTGTGAAAATTTGAACCGTTTTCAATTTCTTTTTAAGGTATGAGGAAAGTAGAGAGAGTGGGCGAAGGAGGGATGAAGAGATGGTGAAGACTTTGGAGGGTTGCATATGGATCTTTTGGAGAACTAGATGAGGTTTGAGGGAGTCGTGCAAGGGAAGTAGAGAGAGTGGGCGAAGGAGGGATGAAGAGATGGTGAAGACTTTGGAGGGTTGCATATGGATCTTTTGGAGAACTAGATGAGGTTTGAGGGAGTCGTGCAAGGTAGATAGCCCTGAGAGGGATGGATTAAACGCACCTTCGGAGGTTTTGAAAGAGAGTTATCATTACACTGAGGCACCTGAATTGTGAATTTTTCCCTCTGTTTTAGCTTTGGAAGAGAAACTCCCGAACCCTTGTAGAAGCTAAGCGTTTAGATGCTCGTAATAGCTTTCGCTAGTCCACACAGAAGCTTTGAGGAGCCTTGTATGAGCTTTAGAAAAGGCTGTAGGAGCTTTTTTGGGAAGTTTATTAGACGTATTAAAATGCGTATGAGGTTTTGAAGGGGCCGTGAGCGTCTTTACGTGTCATAGAAACAATTGGAGGGTTGGATGATTCTTGGAGAACTTTATAAGGCTTTTTTTTTTTTTAATGAGTATGATATTATTGTCAGAGAGCGGATAAAAGCTTCTCCCAAGAGGCGTAAAACCTTTTAGGGTCTTATGAGCATTTACGTATATATGGTGAGGAGGAGGAACTGCCGGTGACTCTCGTGGAGGTTGTGGCGAGGCCTGACGTGTGTGTGTGTGTGTGAATGGAGCAGGGCAGGTGATACCCCGGTGAGGCCAGTGGACAGGCTCCGAATGCACCAGGCACACTGGATGAAGCCATGAATTGGAAAACCCGACCGAACCCAAAACTGTAACGTTGCCACCCATCAACGAATCATCGTAAAGTGAGAGAAGAACTCATCAGTTTGTGAGGAGGTTCTTATTTTTTTTTTTTTCCGAGCCGACCTCCGTCCTTGGCTCTGTGATAATTCAAGACGAACTAGCTATACGTAGTGGTTAGTATGACCGCTTGTTGTAGGAGGAGGAGGCGTATATCTAGGAGCGCATTTTTCCATTTTTTTCTTTAGACGTCTTTGAAGATCACAGGTTCAGTTCAGCCACATCGTATGCGAGAGGCTCTTGTCGACCTGCCTCTCGGCAGCGCAGTCGAAGGCAAAACCTTCCCCCACTAGTGTACAAAGCCACCACCATCGACAACCCAGGATTTTTTGGTCCGCTACATCACAGTCACCAATATGAGGCACTTAGTCAACACGGCTATAACACAAATCCCCATTCGGAGTGGCTTATGATCAACACATGTGCAACGCTACTATCACCATTCTGAAGTAGTTGATCAACACCTGTGCCACACCACAGTCACCATTCGGAATAACTCATGATCAACACCTCTACACCACTCGTCTCCATTCTGTGACCGTTCATCATCATGTCCCCCTCTTGCAACGCCGCTGTCACCATTCTGAAAAGCACTTGATCGACACCTATGCAACACTCAACCATTTTAAGTAGTCGATCAACACTCTTGCAACACACACACACACACACACACACACACACACACACACACACACACACACACACCCCATTAGAATACCTTATGATGAACAACAACTACCAGTACATGTCACCCCCCAGCGCCCCCCCCCATCTCTCTCTCTCTCTCTCTCTCTCTCTCTCTCTCTCTCTCTCTCTCTCTCTCTCTCTCTCTCTCTCTCTCTCTCGAGGAAATCCACCGTCTGGCAGGGGATATCTTAGGGGAGTAATAGGCCATTATCCTCCGTGCACAGCCTCGTAGCCGGATGTGTGGCGCACTAAGTTGCCGTCTTTCCACTCCGCCTGAATCATTAAGAAGGAAGACTTACAACTGTCGATGTTCATTTCCGTGGTTCTCGGTCGACGGAATTGAAGGTTGTGTGTACTTCGCTAAGGTTGTTGTTGCTGTTGCTTGTGTGTGTGTGTGTGTGTGTGTGTGTGTGTGTGTGTGTGTGTGTGTGTGTTTTACACCCCTTGGTCACGTGTATGAAGGTTGTGTACTTCGCTAAGGTTGTATAGTGTGAGTAAACTTTGGTCACAGCAATTGAGTGTTTTAGTCTAAATATGTTTATTCGCTTGACATACGTAGACAAAGCGTTTCAGTAAGAGTGTGGGTGATGGGGAACATGTCTAGGGGGTAGGTGGAGGCCAGTATAGAGCGTTCAGTGGGTACAATACATCGATACAGGAGGGTGACAGGTGGATCACAATTGCGGCCCAGGGATCCTTACACACACACACACACACACACACACACACACACACACACACACACACACACACCCCGTCTAGCATACATCATATACATGATACATCGATGTTGACAGCAACGTAGGTAGCAGCATCTGTTATGCAAAGCAAGTTTAAAATATGTCATATATATATATATATATATATATATATATATATATATATATATATATATATATATATATATATATATATATATATATATATACAGAGAGAGAGAGAGAGAGAGAGAGAGAGAGAGAGAGAGAGAGAGAGAGAGACCGACCGTCTTGTTACCATTGAAATGACGGTGTGTGTATATACATACACACAAGTGAAGGTCGTACTTCGCTAAGGATGGAGTGTAGGGCGAGACCTTGCTCAAAGCATTGAACATTCGTTTCTGACCGCCTTATCTGAATCTTTCTCCGGGATGTCACAGGTTCGAGAGCTCAAGAGAAGAGGAGAAATAAATATAATGCGATTCATTTTGGCAATTGACATTGTTGCTCCGTCTGCAGACATTCCAGATACGGAGATGACTATATATATTTTTTGTTGTTGTTGGATCAAAGAATTACATCGAGCTTTAAGCACGCATGTTGAATATTAATGTTTCGAGGAAGATGTTGTTTAGTTCGATTTTGCGAGGTGATACGCCTGTGTTTGCTCGGGCGTGGGGATGAAGGCTTAGATCTGTGAGGCCTTGTCTGTCCACCGAGTTGATTTGCATATGATAACAAGGGAGAATCGTATAAATAATCTCCAGCCCGGGCTTGGTGTAAGGTATAGGATAAACATAGCCAGAACCACATGACCTCCTTTCTCTCTCTCTCTCTCTCTCTCTCTCTCTCTCTCTCTCTCTCTCTCTCTCTCTTCGGGCAGCAATGGGGCTGACGTAGCCATTTGGGACTTCCTCTGTCAATGGTTAGCGTTTTAAGTCATCGCTGCGGTTAATTACATCTCTCTCTCTCCCACACACACACACACACACACACACACACACACACACACACACACACACACACACACACAGTCGATCCTCACAGTGAGTGGGAGTTTATAGAGTGTCAACATCCTTGTTCTCCGAAGAGGTTTGAAATCAAGGGAGACACGAAAGAAAAAAAAAAAAAAAACGCGTTCTCTCGAGCAGTACACCCTCCCCACCGCCTGTGTGGTGAGTGTTATACGTCGCATGAGTCACGACGCTGTTGTTACGTCCTTCAGAGGACGTAAGTCGGGTGGGGGCTCTGGATCGGCATGGACGATCCCCCGAAACGTACCGTAAGATAAAAGCCAAGGAAGACGTGCATTGATACGTGCGCGCGATATGATCCATGAGACAGTACGTGTGTAGCAGTCCACGAAACGCAGCCTGTATTGTGAATGGAACGATGGAACGCAACCTGTATTGTAACGTAGCTTGTATGAGCCGTCACCCGTGGTATATGAATGAAATGCAGCCCGTATCGACATTGAAACTTAACCCTGTGTATTCAGTGAAACCTGTGTAATCCATTAAAACTTACGTCATCCATTAAACATACACAGTCCATGAAACTGATGTCATATCTGAAACGGATGTAATCCTTGAACCATCTGATTAGTGGATCTTTTATAATCAGTAAGATAATTGGCCCTAGGGATGCATCACTGGGAAGTTTTACTATATAGATTCCAAATTTTGTTGATTACTTCTTCATTGATAAATGGACTTACTTGTAAATGAACTGTAAATCAGTAAAGAAATCTTTGAAATTTGTTGAGGGGTTTCAGATACAATAATAGATGTTAGGAATATACCGTAATCTGCCTCTGGTTAATGTGACATATTATGGACATGACTGAGGAATATTGGTTAGGTTTTTTTACCGTTGTTGACCACAATCTGCCGTATTGCCAGGAGTTGTAAGATGGTGATATTCAACACGGAATTATCTGGTCTAATTATTTTATTTTTGTGTTGATTACATAGTTTCTCTATGTGAAAAAGTCAAGAAATATATATCTCGTCGAAGTATTTGTATTCTTATAAGAATGATATCGGCGATATATATATATATATATATATATATATATATATATATATATATATATATATATATATATATATATATATATATATATATATATATTCGTCCGCCAAGAACCGAGATATGCATAGATGATTCTAAATAGTCAATGATAGAAAATTGAGTTGCACACGGATCCAAATAGGTCAGTAACCGAACGCCTGCTCCCATTTTCCTTGGGTCACGTGTGCCAGGTGAGAGTAGATGTAATATGATCATAGAATTATCCATGAAATTTGAATTGGTGGATGTAGCTTGACATTGATGGTTTGAATGACCCAGGCAGTTAGTAGGTCAAAAGCACAGTCAACCAGGCAACCAGCCAGCCAGGCAACCAACCAACCATATAACCAACCACAATTGATGAGTGTTCTCCTTGAGCTTATGGTTCATAAGATTATTATTATTATTATTATTATTATTATTATTATTATTATTATTATTATTATCACTACTACTACTACTACTACTACTGCTATTACTACTATTATTATTATTATTATTATTATTATTATTATTATTATTATTATTATTATTATTATTATTATTATCATTAACATTATTATTATTATTATTATTATTACTATTATCATTATTATTATTATTATTATTATTATTATTATTACTACTACTACTACTACTACTACTGTTACTACTACTACAACTACTACTACTACTACTATTACTACTACTACTATTATTATTATTATTATTATTATTATTATTGTTGTTGTTGTTGTTATTATTAAACGAAAACGTAGTGAGTTTAAAGTAGTTAGTTGTGAGAGACGTAACCCTCCCCACCCCCCCTCCTGAGCACGACTCGCACGACCCATGGGTACGGCAGTGCGACACTTGAGGACGACTTCACGTCCACTGGTTATGATGTCGTGACCTTTGATAAGATCAAGGATTCCAGTACCATACCTAAGGGTCGTACCGTTGTGTTCCTTGGTCGATCGGCCGTGTCCAAGGGTCGTACCATCACGCTCAGCGGTGTCATAATCGTACTCAAGCGTTGTTCCTTCGCGCTTAAAAGTCGTACCACCGTCGTGCCGCAGTGTTCAAGGGTCGTACGACCGTCGTGCCGCAGTGTTCAAGGGTCGTACCACCGTCGTGCCGCAGTGTTCAAGGGTCGTACCACCGTCGTGCCGCAGTGTTCAAGGGTCGTGCAACCGTCGTGCCGCAGTGTTCAAGGGTCGTACCACCGTCGTGCCGCAGTATTCAAGGGTCGTACAATCGTCGTGCCGCAGTGTTCAAGGGTCGTACCACCGTCGTGCCGCAGTGTTCACGGGTCGTACCACCATCGTGCCGCAGTGTTCAAGGGTCGTACCACCGTCGTGCCGCAGTGTTCACGGGTCGCACCACCGTCGTGCCGCAGTGTTCAAGGATCGTACCACTGTTGTGCCGCAGTATTCAAGGGTCGTACCACCGTCGTGCCGCAGTGTTCAAGGGTCGTACCACCGTCATGCCGCAGTATTCAAGGATCGTACCACATCGTCGTGCCGCAGTATTCAAGGGTCGTACCACCGTCGTGCCGCAGTATTCAAGGGTCGTACCGACTCGGCCAGAGGTTTAAACCCACACAAAGATCATCCCGTCACATTTGGAACCTCCGATAGACATGCCACTGGCTTTCAGCAGTAGGAGCAGTGAACCTTGTTAACTCGTGTATCATGGTCGTGAACGCGCTCTGAATGGCTAGTTCGAGGAAACACACCAACTGCCGAGGATGACTGACCCGTTGGTTGAAGGTGCTCCTGTACCGGGGCGAGGGTACGAACACACACACACACACACACACACACACACACACACACACACACACGTACCGTCCAGTCTTGTGTATGGTACGTACCATCCCCCTCTCATGTTAGGATGATGATGATGATGATGATGATGATAGGAAAAGGATAGGGGAGGAAGGAGCAAGTACGCGTAGAGAGAGAGAGAGAGGGATAGAGAGAGAGAGAGAGAGAGAGAGAGAGAGAGAGAGAGAGAGAGAGAGAGAGAGAGAGAGAGAGAGCAGTGTGTGATGTGCTGCGTCTGGAGAATGTCGCACCGACGGTGTTAGAAATGAGCAGTGTGGATGGTGTGGTCGGAGGCGACAAGTGAAAGGGGTGAGAGAGAGAGAGAGAGAGAGAGAGAGAGAGAGAGAGAGAGAGAGAGAGAGAGAGAGAGAGAGAGGTCAGAAATATTATTCTTTTTCCCACTTTTACCACGACGTGTTGAGTGCAACGCTGCTTAAACATTTTAGAATGTATAAAACATGAAGGAGTGAATGGAGGAGGAGGAGGAGGAAGATGAAGAAACAGGGTTAGGATCGTGGGCATAAGAGACGTGTCTGGTTGGATGGTCTTGTCAAATGAGTAAGTGGAAATGACAGGGTACGCGCAAGCACATGTGTTACACCGAGAAGAGATAAGTTAGGAATCTAAAGGCAATGAGATACGCATAGAGTAGCAAAGAAGAAAAAGAAAGAAATGAATTGGGTTGTAAAGGAATCATTATCTAAGAAATAAAAGGTAGATGTGTCTTTTGGGGTGAAATTTAGGACTGAGTTTAATGAAGATGAGTGGGTTCATTTTGTATGGTTAGCAGAGAGAAATGAGAAGGTATAGGACGAGGATGGTTGGTGGACTGATGTCACGAGCCGAGGTGGTTATGATGCTCGTTGTAGACAGAAGGGGAAGCAGCGCTTGGATAAAGGTCTGGCGGTAGAGCAGCTCAGAGCCCTTTGTGACGCCCCTGTAGTCCTTTTGCGCTACCGCTTGCAGGATGAACATGGGGGTTGCACAATGAATTTGCCGGGGACACCAGCACAGATTAATTGAATCAGTCAGATCACCAGATCGAAAGGGAGGCAGGTCTGGTCTTTGGGGCTAGTGATCACTGTGGGTGGGTTGAGGTTAGTGATTAAGGTAGGTGGGTTAAGGTTAGTGATCAGTGTAGGTGGGTTGAGGTTAGTGGTTAAGGTAGGTGGGTTGAGGTTTGTAATCAGTGTAGGTGGGTTGAGGTTAGTGGTTAAGGTAGGTGGGTTGTGGTTAATGATTAGTGTAGGTGGGTTGAGGTTAGTGGTTAAGGTAGGTGGGTTGAGGTTAGTGATCAGTGTAGGTGGGTTGAGGTTAGTGATCAGTGTAGGTGGGTTGAGGTTAGTGATTAAGGTAGGTGGGTTGAGGTTAGTGATTAAGGTAGGTGGGTTGAGGTTTGTAATCAGTGTAGGTGGGTTGAGGTTAGTGATTAAGGTAGGGGGGTTATGGTTAATGATTAGTGTAGGTGGGTTGAGGTTAGTGATTAAGGTAGGTGGGTTGAGGTTAGTGATCAGTGTAGGTGGGTTGAGGTTAGTGATTAAGGTAGGTGGGTTGTGGTTAATGATCAGTGTAGGTGGGTTGAGGTTAGCGATTAAGGTAAGTGGGTTGAGGTTAGTGATCAGTGTAGGTGGGTTGGGGTTAGTGATTAAGGTAGGTGGGTAACTTGAGAGTAGGGAGGTACAGTGAGGCCCCTACAGTGCAAGGAGTGTGTAGAGACAAGAGAAGCTGAGCTTGAAGGAGTAATATGGTCGGTAAGTCGTTTCTTATAGTGTAAAGTTAGGGGTCTGCCGCTTCCCCGTTGACATGCCCCTATTATTTTGAAATCTTCAAAAGACGAAGTATTGGAAGGTTCCCCCCTCGCCCCCGTTATGCTTAGGAAAACGAAGCAAAGTGGGGGGAGGAGGCCAAAGTGTGTGAATGTGCAGATGTGACGCAGCTTGTTACAAGGTATTGTTCAGCGTCCCCTGGTGTGATACGGTAGTTAAACACTGGATTGCAGTGCAAGAATGACAATGAGAGTGGAAGCTGCCGAGATGTAGATATTCAATACCGATGTTTGGGGGTAAAATGAGATTGTAAAGCAAATAAGTAAAATGCTGTTATGAGAAGTCAGACAAAAGAGGAAATTATAGTGGAAATGCCTAACACAGGTTTATATATATTTATTGTAGATATATTGTATAGAGACATAGATAGATTAGATACATATGTATAGAGAGAGAGAGTACTTACTACTTTGTCCTGCACTCTCTGCACATAGACGTTCGCACAACACTTTATGACCCGTGATCCTGTGGCCAAGTTCCTGAGTTCTGCAGGAGCCTCATAAGGATAGAAATGGACTCTTGAGGCTAGAACGGGCTAGCGCGCAGCGCTTACCGCAGGAGAATCTGGGGTTACGTGGTACCAAATGTTGTGTCCGAGATGGAAGGCTTGTACGTTTGTGGAGTGAAAGCCAGCAGCCCAAGTGTAGACGAGGCAGAGAGAAAAGACCGTTACCTCGCCTGAAGGAGTGACACTTGACAGCCACTGAAGTACTTAGAGAGAGAGAGAGAGAGAGAGAGAGAGAGAGAGAGAGAGAGAGAGAGAGAGAGAGAGAGAGAGAGAGAGAGAGAGAGAACACACACAAAATAGACTTTCATAAAGACCCACTAGTACTTAAAGATTTTAAGACGGCGATTAATGACGCCAGAACAGGCTGGGAAAACACTCATAAAACCATAGATTAAGGGATTACTTAAGATATAGAAGCTGTGTCGTACAGAGATA
>NC_092244.1:16161381-16228881 GCF_036320965.1 Panulirus ornatus | reverse complement strand
GTGGTAGGGTGGAGTGGGAGAGAGGCTTCGAGTGTGGAGGTGGAGAGTGAGAGATTGGCTAATGGAGAGATGGTGAGGAAGAGGACGTTGTGTTCTGAGAGGTGAAGAGATGCTCTGCATATTGAGGATGGGTTCTGGGTGTTGAGGGTGGGCTCTGGGTGCGGAGGGTGGGACTGGGTGAGGAAGGTGGGCTCTAGGTAGTGAAGGTGGACTCTTTAAGTGTTGACGGTGGGTTCCGAGTGTTGCTGGTGGGCCCTGGGAGGTGAGGCTGGGCTCCGGGTGTTGGCGGTGGGCTCTGGGAGATGAGGGTGGGCTCTTCGAGTGCCGAAGGCAAGCTCTTGAGTGGTGAGTGAGAGGTAGACACGTTTAAGTGTCATGAACCAGCTCCAGTAATTAGTTTATTGACCAGAAACGATTTGTAAACATAGCCTTAAAAAGGCTTTTACGATCCCTGGAGTAACCGAACCGGGGAGAGGCGACCGACTTGTGGACCCAAATATGTGTTATTTTTTTTTCTTCTCCTTCGTGTCCCCTCCCGACACCGGATCTCAGACTAAAGTTAAGCGTAAGATATGATTTCCCGGTTTGGTTTTCGTGTTTAATGTGCCGCCTTTTCTTAAAATCCAGGTCAAATCATTGAGCTTTAGTTTGGAAATATCTGTTGTATAGATATACATAGACGCATAGACAAAGCATTTCAATGAAAGTATGGGTGAAGGGCACATATCTAGGGTTATGGGTATCTTTAAAGGTATAGTTTGTCCCAACAACGTTATATGGATGCGATGCATGGGCATTGGATTGAGGATGTGAGGAGGAGGAGGGTGGATGTGTTGGGAATGAAATGTTTGAGGACATTATGTGGTGTAGGTGGTTTGATAGGGTAATCAATGAGAGAGAGAGAGAGAGAGAGAGAGAGAGAGAGAGAGAGAGAGAGAGAGAGAGAGAGAGAGACCCGGGGTAATAAGAAGAGTGTGGGTGAGAGCGTTGAAGCAGGTGTGCTGAAAATGTTTGGACACACGGGAGAGGATGAGTGACGGGGCAGTGCATTTGTAAAGGTCTCCTCCTCCTGTAATACACAAAGAGTCATCACGCAGTGGAAGCCTTCTCGGATTATATGAGAGTGACAAGTGGGGTCCCCTCTAGGCTTAATGCTGGGGCCATTTCTAATTCTGCTGTGCATAAGTACGCCACCAAATCTAGACGAAGCAGCAGAGACAGCGAAATATTACAAAGAGACCCATTAAAGATGCAGCTCTGGTTAGACATATGGCTATTGAGATTTATCCCCCTTAAAATGCAGTGTTATAGAGACGGAAAAGAATTTGATTGGACCAGACATTGAAGACCATATCGGGGGAAATCAAATTAAATGAGAGGGGCCGAGTCGTCAAAGGTGACCTCGTCACAAAAAGTGAGAAGGGTCGTGATGGAGACAAACTGTATTTTTGCTTAACATGAGAATTGCCTTCAAATCACATCGGACATTTGAGATGTTGAGGAGGAAACACACAGCGTGCATTCGACCCAAGGCGGAATGTGTCGCAACAGACTGGTCTCCTATACTTGAGGAGCCGCGCAGAGCGGCTGGAATGGGTCCATAGGATTACAACAGGAATGGCCCGAGTGGAACGAGGTACGAAGAGAGGAAGCGGGAAGCCTTCGATCTGCCCCTCATTGGAAGAGAGAGGAGTAAGGGAAGACGTGATAAAGGCTTCAGAATTCGTTTAAAGGCCGTGACGTCGTTGACGGAGAACAGCTCTTTCAAGTTAGAAGAAAATCTATGACAGATGGGCACAGATGGTAGGTAGGCGAGGAAAGCGTACTTGAGGGACGTTGGTAAACCATACCTTGGACACCAGAGCCGTGGAACTGAAGACCAAACCAAGCGAAGAAGAAAGACGGTAATATGAGTGCCATTGGAAATTCCAAAGACCTAATTGATAAAAGGTAATGTTGAACTGCAAATGTCTCATCCTATTTGCAGACGCGGGTAATATCAAGAACTGTAACACACACGCACACACGCGCGCACACACACACACACACACACACACACACACACACACACACACACACACGAAATCGTCTGCCTCTCGGTATTTACTCAAGTAGGATACTCGCCAATTAAACCAGGCGTAAGTTGTTGACGTTGGACATTTAATTGAGTATTGAACTGTGATAATCTTTAGGGCTTCTGATGTTGACCAGTGGTCGCCAGAAGATACATGGAATTGCGTTGTTATGATTATTACTCTTTTGATCAATTAGACGAGTCAAGAGGTCAGAAGGGGTCACTCCTTCCTACCCGCTAGTCATGCACCGTCGTCTTCGTTAAACAATTGGTTTAACGAAATCAGTTATTCTTTGTGTTGCTTAAGGATGCTGTTAACATATATTGCCCTACTCCTGTGATGTTTACTCTGCCTAGTACAGTCTCATGTAAGGAAGGCTACTTGGTACTTGGTTATATGGAAAATGGTGTTGGACGCTGTTACGTGAATGTAACACGTGTCAGTGAAAAGGTCACATAGCGGGATCGAGATATTCTTCCCTGACCCAAACCTTAACCTATCCTTAATCCGACCTATCCTGTCTTAGCCTGATCAATCCTATCTTAACCTGATCTAACCTGACCCATATTATTCTGACCTGACCTCTCCTATCCTAACTTGATTTAACCTATCCTAACGTAACCTAACCCTTTGGGGTCAGATGAAAGGCCACACCGTCACACCCAAGGGTCGTACCATCGTGTTCAAGGGTCGTACCGCCTAGCTCTAAGGTCGTACCGACGTGCTCAAAGGGAGGGTTAATATAATCTTAATGATATAACCTGCATTTGAGAAGGGATTTCTTCTTCTTCTTTGTTGGAAGCGTCCCTATCTAATAGATTTTGTTTGTTTGTTTTTGGTTCTCTGTCGGAGGTTTCCACCACTATTAGGACACAGCTGGGGATCCTTGTGGCGCCAGTGACACGCGCGCTAGTGATCACAGTCATTAGTTATCCGTTTGTGGAGGCGGCGACGACCCCCGGCCATAAGGGCAGCGACGGCAGATCAAAGTAGAGAGCTCATAAAGTCACCTCTTAGGCCCCCATCGGTCTCCTTAAACTGGGGGGGTGGGGGTGTCTCTAGTTCCTTCAAGTGGTATCCTTCGGTGTCTTAAAGTAGGGGATTCCAGTCTCTCTAAGTGGGGTCCCCAGTTTCATTTAAAGAGGAGCCCATCCTTTTCCCCCTCCCATTAGTCCCTTAAGTTGGTGGTTGGTCTCCAGTCCCTCAAAGTAGGGTCTCCCAGTTCCTCAGTGTGGAGCCTTCTAGTTCCCAAAGTGGGGCCCCCGAGTCCCCTTAAATTGGGACCCCTTGTTTTGAAAGTTGGGTCCCTCAGTCTCTCAAAGTGGGGCTCCGAATTGGGGTCCCCACGGTCTCCCCAAATTAGGACTCCCTGTTTTCAAACTGGGGTCCTTCAGTCCCCCATAGTGGGGCCTCTCAGTCCCTAGTGGGGCCCCCCGTTCCCAATGTGGGATTCCCAGTCCCCCCTAGAGTTGGAGCCCCCCCCAGGTCCTTGCACCGGATGGCCATGATGGATATGGCTCCACTTTGCGTGATGGTCGATTCTCTCGTGGTCAGCCATTAAGGTGGGTCTCCCGCCACACACCTCACTCCTGTTTCCTCTCCCTCCTCCTGTGGTCACCTCTCCCTCCTTCCGTGATAACCTCTCCCTTTTTCCATGGTAACCTCTCCTTTCTTCCACGGTTACCTCTCCCTTCTTCCACGGGTACTCTCCCTCTTCTCCCATGATAACTTCTCCCTCTTTCCATGGTAACCTCTCCCTCCTCCCATGGTAACCTCTCCCTTCTCCCATGGTAACCTCCTCCTCCTCGTATGTTAACCTCCCCTCCCACGGAAACCTTCTCCCCCTCCTGATGGAACGTGTTCAGGACTCCTTTCTTCCTCTCCTCCCCACACCCCGTGTTACTCCCCTACTTCCCCTCCCTACCTGTTTCCCTCCTCCCTCCCTCACCGTGGCTCGCCCACGCCCGCCCCCGTCACACAGGAAAACTGAATAGATCAAATTAGTCACATATAGACTCATTAGGTGCCATTAATTCTGGGGATAATCATCAGTAAATGTGAACTGATTGGGAGGATAATTCGCTCGAAGCGTAATTGGACTTCGTGATTAAAGATCTGTGATACATCCATCATTTAACCTGTTGAGCACAACGTGACGACCCTCGAGCATGAGGGGTACGACCCACGATCACGACCGTGCGACCCATGTGCGCACGATAGGTTGGCATTTTTAACCCGGCTCTTAAGGGCCAGGTCAATCGCCAGGCCATACTGTCGTGCTCGAGGGTCGTACCGTTGTGCTCGAGGTGTCGTGCCGTCGTGCTCCTCGTGTCGTACCGTCGTGCTTCAGGGATCGAACCATTTATGCTTCTGGGGTTTAGATACGCTTGAGGATGCTTAAATAAAACAATGATAAAGACAAAGGTATCTTTTTACATTTTCGTAGGCGCTTCCAAACTGTCGCTAGCAGTGGATGAGTGGCGAGAGAAAAGAATGTATTAGTTGTGATCCTGGTTGTGAAAAAGAGTGTTCGGTCGCGAGTTATGATTTACCGTAGGATGTGCCGGTTTTGCTGATGGTGAGAGAGAGAGAGAGAGAGAGAGAGAGAGAGAGAGAGAGAGAGAGAGAGAGAGAGAGAACATATTTGTTTCGTAAGATGGAAGGAGTTTTGCGCTCGTGAAGTCCCCATCGTCTGAACCTTTCTGTCTGGTAAAAATTTTAGAAGTGTTTTCACCATTTTACAGTTTCGTCACTTTGCATAATACATTCACCCACCTCACTTCTATGGCAGAGATAAAATCGTACATCATTCCACCTTCATTGCTCGCATAGTGTCTTCGTTATATCGTTTAGATGCGCTAACTTTGCACGTCTCGAAGAGTGTTCTTTGTCAATATCCTTAAACTGGTATAAAACTTGGTTGTGATCAAGTCACTCTTTGCTCTTCTCCCTTCTGCGATGAAAATATTTGTGACCCCTCTTAAACTTTCACAGTAACTCATCTCTTGCAATTTTGATACCGACACAGTGTTGATCTCCTGTAGACCTTCTCTAATAGTTCTCTGTGCCTCTCAGAGTGCTTTGACATAACTTGGAAAGCGTGTTTTAGCTTTAACCCAACATACGCTTTTAAGTAGTTTAGTTGCACATGTGCTAAGAAGGAGTTTTAATATCTACCAGCAGACAATTTAGCTGTCTCCTCTACACTCCTTCAGCGGTAGAGTTCTGACTTAGGGTTAGGTACAGTGGTTACTCCAGAGTCCTTCTCACTCATACATTCTTGCAGCTTGTTTCCTGCCGGAGGATGATACTCGTATCGAGAGACCTTCGTTAGCTAGCGTTCCGCCGTCATTACTGTGCAATTTACTTGGATTGAATGTCATCAACCTTTGTATCAGACCAGACGTGCAGTGTATGTAGATCCCCTGGTGCAGTCTTCCTCATTCTTTATTTAGCATCATCTGTGAACGTATTCAGGTATGATTCCAGTCATTCTGGCGAGTCAGTCATTCACATAGATCAAGAAGAGCAAATGGTTTCAGGACGGGGGGCCCGTGTGGCTTGCCATACAACCTATTTCGAGACGGTTCCTTTGACATACGTCCTTCGTTCCTTTTCACCAAGTCCATTTGCCATCCATCGAAGGAGTCTCCCCGTCATTCCTGCCTTAAGATCTAACAACTTCTTCTTCTTCAGCATCCTAAGCGGTATAGCTTCTTCAGCATCCTAATGCTCTCTGGCAGTGCAGATACAAAACGGAGCTCACTATCTCTTAGAAGTCAAAGGGATTTATTATGCATTACGTCTGTTCCATGAATCTGTGTTCGCTTTCTTTCGCCGTGGAAGTTCCTCCTCTGGAACCAGTCATCAACTTTCAAATTATCTTCTTTCACTACGCACAGCCTGCACTCGTCAGAGAGACTGATCTGTACAGTCCAGCGCCGTTTTGCCCATCTCCTTTCTTAAAGGGAGGCACCACGACCTTTGCTG
The DNA here is from genome assembly GCF_036320965.1 of Panulirus ornatus. Taxonomy (NCBI): domain Eukaryota; kingdom Metazoa; phylum Arthropoda; class Malacostraca; order Decapoda; family Palinuridae; genus Panulirus; species Panulirus ornatus. Next base: position 16,222,816 of record NC_092244.1, on the reverse strand, counting down.
TCTGCGGCTCCCGTACCGCTACTGTACCTTGCTCCAGCAGTGTATTGAACAGTATTCCACATTGTTGTTTTGTACCTGGCCTCTTCTTCGGCATATATGGAGAAACTTTATCTGGATTATGAACCTTGTATGGGTCAAGGCCCCTAATAGTTTACTTATACCTACGTATATGTATCTTTTGTGGCTTTTTAATGCTTTCGAATACCTTTTTCCCACCCTGTCCTGCTGTGATTAGGGTTCTATCTTCTACTATGAGAAAGCTTCTAAATTTGTCATTAAACATTTCACATATCGGCCTCTACACCTCCTCCTTCTAAAGCCCTCAGCCTGATTAGCTGCTCTTTAATCAGCATATTTGCTCCTGATGAATTTATGAAAAAGTTTTGGATTATATTGCGCCATGTCCACAATATTCTTATTAAAGGCTTTACTGCTCCTCTTACTACGTCTTGTTCTTCTTAATCTTTACTTTCTCATATCTTCTGTATGCTGGCTTACTCCAGCGCCGCCTCTATATCTTCCACATTGAGTCCCTAAACTATTTTCAATTTGACATCTTTATTGAACAGTCAATGTCTCCTTTCTAATCTTCCATCTTTATTTGTAGCTGAAGGTACCCGTGTTCTACCTTCTTCTGTGTATATTTCACAGACTGGCGATTTGTATTGTGGTTGTGGAACTCCATTTCTTCAGTTTACGCTCTTAAAATGGTTCAGACTTTGTGTAGTTTATCTCGTTATACCCCGTTTGAGTCAGGTTTCCTCTTTGATCTGTTTTATGTCCTCGTTAACCATGTACTCAGGCTCGACCATTACATGTTTACTTTTACCAACTAATACTTTCAATATCCATGTTCCTGTGTGTAAAGATAAGATCTAGTTATGTAGTGTGTCAACACCCGTTGATTTTAGTGTGTGCACAGTGACAGCTGATACAAGGAATTTTTTCGGTGTGCACTCATGGTGCTTGACCTACCTCCATGAGAAGCAAAGTTCTCCCTGTATGTCCCTGTGTAAATCAAACCTTCGTTATTGGAATTTTGCCATCTGTAGTTAATGCTTGTTTCACAGCTTTTTTTTTTTTTTTTTTGCCACCGTCGTGAACTCTCCTTAAATTATCAATGAAAACTTGTCCTGGTTCATTAAAAGCTCTTTGGAGTATGATAGATGATTGCCATCACTATGCCATTCAGTGTATCAGTGTATCCCGATACTGACTTTCATCCCTTAACAATTCAAGGCCAGATTTCCTCCCTCTTCCTTTGTCGTCTCTTTCCATCCCTGCTATCGTATATTCCCCCCCCCCCAAGACATTTTCTCGGATCGTATCGCTCTTACCAAGACTTGTCTCTACCGCTACTCCACTATCAGGTTTGTTTCCCTGAATTCGATCCCTGAAACTGCAGCTGTCTCCTTTTTCCCATCGACTGTCAGTTCACTCGCACCGCTGGAGATTATTTCCAGTCTCTCATTCGCATCATGTGACATTCCTCATCTCTCTGTGAGGTACTGGCAGGGCTGTTCTACCCTGTAGCCCCCTTTATTAAGGCTGTGTTTGATTACTTAACAGCCTATCTGTAATTATCTGTTTGTACTTTCTGGGGGAGGGGAGAGTTTTACACTCGTGAGGGCGCCTTCATTTCCTGAATATCCTCTACTAGCATACAACTTTTTCAAAACTTCTGTATGCTGTCTGAAGTTACAGTAATCTCATTCAGTTTGTTGTTGTTTTCATTGTTGTTGTTGTTGTGTGTGTGTGTGTGTAAGAGAGAGAGAGAGAGAGAGAGAGAGAGAGAGAGAGAGAGAGAGAGAGAGAGAGAGAGAGAGAGAGGTGCATGATTATGTATGCAATAAATCCTTAGAGGAAGATTATGAAATATTTGTCGTGTCGATATGAAATTGTTCTCCGGACATATGTCTGTTGGTTGTAAATGACAGAGGAAGAACGTATGGTTTGAAGTTTATGTACATGCTGTGAACCTTTTCTGAAATGAAGGTCACATTCAGTCCTGTATACTTTGCCTTTGCCTGATACTTCAGTATAATCACCATCGGTCACCATCACCACCATTATCACAGTAGGTCACCATCACCACCATTATCACCATAGATCACCATTATCACTATAAGCTACCACCATTATCACCATAGGTCACCATTATCACCATAGGTCACCATTATCACCATTGGCCACCATTATCACCGTAGGTCACCATCACCACCATTATCCCCATAGGTCACCATCACCACCATTATCCCCATAGGTCACCATTATCACCATAGGTCACCATCACCGGCATCATCTCCATAGGCATCACACTGTGCATCACCACCACCACCTCCTTGTGTATCACCACTGCCATGTAAATCATCATGACCAGCGTGTACATCATCACCAACATGAGCATCATGACCAGCGTGTACATCATTACCAACATGAGCATCATGACCAGCGTGTACATCATTACCAACATGAGCATCATGACCAGCGTGTACATCATTACCAACATGAGCATCATGACCAGCGTGTACATCATTACCAACATGAGCATCATGACCAGCGTGTACATCATTACCAACATGAGCATCACCACCAGCGTGTACATCATTACCAACATGAGCATCATGACCAGCGTGTACATCATTACCAACATGAGCATCATGACCAGCGTGTACATCATTACCAACATGAGCATCATGACCAGCGTGTACATCATTACCAACATGAGCATCATGACCAGCGTGTACATCATTACCAACATGAGCATCATGACCAGCGTGTACATCATTACCAACATGAGCATCATGACCAGCGTGTACATCATTACCAACATGAGCATCATCACCAGCGTGTACATCATTACCAACATGAGCATCATGACCAGCGTGTACATCATCACCAACATGAGCATCATGACCAGCGTGTACATCATCACCAACATGAGCATCATGACCAGCGTGTACATCATTACCAACATGAGCATCATGACCAGCGTGTACATCATTACCAACATGAGCATCATGACCAGCGTGTACATCATCACCAACATGAGCATCATGACCAGCGTGTACATCATTACCAACATGAGCATCATGACCAGCGTGTACATCATTACCAACATGAGCATCATGACCAGCGTGTACATCATCACCAACATGAGCATCATGACCAGCGTGTACATCATTACCAACATGAGCATCATGACCAGCGTGTACATCATTACCAACATGAGCATCATGACCAGCGTGTACATCATTACCAACATGAGCATCATGACCAGCGTGTACATCATTACCAACATGAGCATCATGACCAGCGTGTACATCATTACCAACATGAGCATCATGACCAGCGTGTACATCATTACCAACATGAGCATCATGACCAGCGTGTACATCATTACCAACATGAGCATCATGACCAGCGTGTACATCATTACCAACATGAGCATCATCACCAGCGTGTACATCATTACCAACATGAGCATCATCACCAGCGTGTACATCATTACCAACATGAGCATCATCACCAGCGTGTACATCATTACCAACATGAGCATCATCACCAGCGTGTACATCATTACCAACATGAGCATCATGACCAGCGTGTACATCATTACCAACATGAGCATCATCACCAGCGTGTACATCATTACCAACATGAGCATCATGACCAGCGTGTACATCATTACCAACATGAGCATCATCACCAGCGTGTACATCATTACCAACATGAGCATCATGACCAGCGTGTACATCATTACCAACATGAGCATCATGACCAGCGTGTACATCATTACCAACATGAGCATCTTCACCAGCGTGTACATCATTACCAACATGAGCATCATGACCAGCGTGTACATCATTACCAACATGAGCATCATGACCAGCGTGTACATCATTACCAACATGAGCATCATGACCAGCGTGTACATCATTACCAACATGAGCATCATTACCAGCGTGTACATCATTACCAACATGAGCATCATGACCAGCGTGTACATCATTACCAACATGAGCATCATGACCAGCGTGTACATCATTACCAACATGAGCATCATGACCAGCGTGTACATCACCACCAACATGAGCATCATGACCAGCGTGTACATCATTACCAACATGAGCATCATGACCAGCGTGTACATCATCACCAACATGAGCATCATGACCAGCGTGTACATCATCACCAACATGAGCATCATCACCAGCGTGTACATCATCACCAACATGAGCATCATGACCAGCGTGTACATCATTACCAACATGAGCATCATGACCAGCGTGTACATCATTACCAACATGAGCATCATCACCAGCGTGTACATCATTACCAACATGAGCATCATGACCAGCGTGTACATCATTACCAATATGAGCATCATGACCAGCGTGTACATCATTACCAACATGAGCATCATGACAAGCGTGTACATCATTACCAACATGAGCATCATGACCAGCGTGTACATCATTACCAACATGAGCATCATGACCAGCGTGTACATCATTACCAACATGAGCATCATGACCAGCGTGTACATCATTACCAACATGAGCATCATGACCAGCGTGTACATCATTACCAACATGAGCATCATGACCAGCGTGTACATCATTACCAACATGAGCATCATGACCAGCGTGTACATCATTACCAACATGAGCATCATGACCAGCGTGTACATCATTACCAACATGAGCATCATGACCAGCGTGTACATCATTACCAACATGAGCATCATGACCAGCGTGTACATCATTACCAACATGAGCATCATGACCAGCGTGTACATCATTACCAACATGAGCATCATGACCAGCGTGTACATCATTACCAACATGAGCATCATGACCAGCGTGTACATCATTACCAACATGAGCATCATGACAAGCGTGTACATCATTACCAACATGAGCATCATGACCAGCGTGTACATCATTACCAACATGAGCATCATGACCAGCGTGTACATCATTACCAACATGAGCATCATGACCAGCGTGTACATCATTACCAACATGAGCATCATGACCAGCGTGTACATCATTACCAACATGAGCATCATGACCAGCGTGTACATCATTACCAACATGAGCATCATGACCAGCGTGTACATCACCACCACCACAAAACAGGATAAGACCTTGAGGTACACCATTACTAGTTGTACAGTCATCACTACACAATACCACACGTACACCATCATTGTGAGTCACACGTACACCACCATGTGAGTGACAAGTACACCATCATTGTGAGTGCCACGTACACCACTGTTGTGAGTGCCACGTACACCACCTTTGTGAGTGAGAAGTACACCACCATTGTGAGTGTCCAAAGGAGCCATCAAGTACTGTCATTATCAGTTCCACGTACATTGTCACCACCAGACACACCGTCATCACTAAGTACAGATAAGGTAAATGCATGCACTACCACCAGGGCATTAACGAACACCTGTTATCACTAACTAATCCTACATGAATGTTGCTGAACTTTTTTTTTTTTATATTTAAACTAACCGTAGTGAAGCCGTTTCTTTGAACTGTTAACGATTGTTCCCCCCCATGGTTACACTTTACCCTAGAATTTCCATGGCAGTATGCTGCTTCCCACATCCCATAAATAATTCTTCTCGTCTGTCTTTTCCTTCTGGTGGTTGAGCCGGAGTGAGAGGTGGGTGGGTAGATGGGTAGTGAGATGCCTTCCGCTGTATTATCCGGAATTTACTAAAACCTAAGCAAAATATCACATAACTTGGACCATCAGGTCTCCTATTGTGTGTCCTCATTCACTTCTGATGGCACAACACTTGGATGTAATAGCCTGGTCTTTAACCCGACCTTCAAGGGTCATGTTGAAGGTCATGCCATCATATCTAAGGCTCGCACCTTCAGCAGTTTGCCTGCCACAACAAAGGCTAACCTTGATAGGCGACCTTAAAACTAGTCCAAAATTGGCAAAAACTATTAATTAACTAACTACTAATGTCAGAGAGGTGCAGACTTGCTTAAAATTCATAACTTAGAATAGTATCTGGGTTGCAAGTTTCTTTCCTTTCTCATTTTTTTTTTCCTCTCGACCTCAGTGACTTAGAACAATGGTTAGAGCTAGAATAGGTCCTTTTATCTGAACTGGCCGTCAGCTAGTTAATTGCTCGTCCCAGGTAAGACCCGTTGAGTCTCACAAACAACAGATGATTCGGTCTCCTTTACTGCAAGTGACAATAGTGCAACAGCCTAGGCCAAGTGTACCAATAACTTCTTTGACCTCCATCGTATGCCTAGTCCAGATACTGTAGCTACAAACCTCCGACCCATTATTTAAAGATTGTATTCATCGTCAACAGGTTATTTGTCATCATTTCCAGTCCTTTAGCCTTCGACCCCAGTAGCACAAAATCGTCGAGAAGGCCAGATTGTAAGGAAAAAATAGTCAAACACATCTACGTTCCCGGCGTCAATGGGCCGAATGCAATTAGTTAAGTTCGACTAGAACCCTCTGACACCCCCCCCTTTCCCCTTGGCGTCCAGAGTGAAGGCATCGAACTCGGCGAAGAGATCGTGGCAAAGCTCAAGACGTCTCCTACGTTGGGTGAAGGATTCCCACTGAGGTATAGCTCAAGAACAGGAGGAGTCGTCCTCCTCCTCCATGCGCTCACGACCGGTGTTGTTGGTGTGAGTGTCGTGTACGCGAACACCCGCTAATACGCGCAGCCTGTCGTGGTCTCGCATTTGACTCTGTATCACGGTTGCGTGTTCCAGGACTAGTGTTACCGTATGTGTGTGGTGTGTAGGTAGTATTTGTTCAAGATCGGGGGTAAGATTCATTGTGGAAATCTCCACGAGTTGGCTCCCGTCAGCTCTGAGGAGTTAAAAAGAAAAGAAACCGTGGAAAGATATGAGAAGTTTTCAACGGATTTGCTATAGAAATTTCAAAGGTATAATATCCTTTTTTTTTTTTTTTTAACTTTCACGTTTGCCATGAATTTTTTTCTTACGGGTTCCTGATGATAAACATACTTGCTAGATATAGCGTTTTCACAATGACCTTTTCTTCTGTATTAAATTTCAATTAAAATGTTAATTTAAGGATATTTGTCGTGCATGAAAATGCGGGGAGGGAATTAGTTCTTATTTCCACCCGGTGTGGTTAGCCTAGGTTTTGACCTCACAGTCTCTATATACGGTTTCATACCTGATGCGCTGGCCTTCATGAGCCAGGCCATCTCCGTCCCTCCGTCAATTCCACTTGTTCTCCCACACACCCCAAGCAAGCTCGTCTCGTCATCTCTTCTCGAATCCTTCGTTTCTTCTTCAACTATCATCAAGTACATCTCATTTCAGTACGAACTTCTTCTTTCTCATTTCATTACGAACTTCTTCTTTCTTTAAAATGTGCCTTAAGTCATTTTTTTTTTTTTTTTATTTTTACGAAGGAAAAGATATTTGCCTTCACTGCTTGGCTTGCACATCACTGCTTGCACAGTCTTTTCGGTCACCGCGGCCAAACTCTCCATCGTATCACTACCTTACATCACGAAGCTGAAGAACACATTAGAACATCACGTATCTCACTTGATGGCCAAAGTTCATTTCATCATGACTTTTTAGAGCAACAGTAGTTTATCTGCTACTCAACAGTCTTTTTAAGATATTCTAGTAGAAATTCCCTCATGTTCTTGAAGCCACGCTTAAACATTCACATTCAGTATTCTTACAAGTTCTTCTTTTCCTTTACATTCTCCTTGCCCAGCGAAATAGTATTATCTGAAAACACCCTCATCCTTAATATCTGTTCCGTTTTCCATCTCTATCATTTTTATTCTTCCTGTCGTACCAGCTAAGACCCCTTCTCCCCCTCTCCCTTGCTGCTCCATCTGAAATACCATAACAGCCATCGGGGCCAAAGCAGCCATACCCTTTCACACCCGCAGCTCCGGCCTCAAGGAACTGACTAAGCTACTCACGAGTGTCCCTTCCAACACTTCACTTCCTTCAGCAGATCTCTCTCTCTCTCTCTCTCTCTCTCTCTCTCTCTCTCTCTCTCTCTCTCTCTCTCTCTCTCTCTCTCCCCATACATACATAGCTGTCTTTTATGGTGCATATCCTCCCACGCTGACCGTGTAACAGTAAGCAGTCAAGCAGCATTACACGTTTGTTTACCTCAGGTAATCTGGCCCACAAATCATCGCCTCCAGAAACATCTCTCATCTCTTGCATTTCCTTTTGTAAAATTCGTAATCATCTCCTCATCTCTCGTGCACCTACTCCCTACACCTAATAAACACCTGTGACGATTCATTATTCCTGTTACTGAAATACCTACTATCGTGCAGAGACAGAGAAGGTAGGCATAAGCTTAATTATCTATTGGTGAATTATCCATTGTCGGCTTTCAGACGTGTTGTATAAGAAGTGGTTCTGAACCAGCTCCCTCTCATCCACCCTCCTCTCGCCTCCGCTATTGGCATTTCTCGCGTTGTTTTGTCGATTCCACAAACCACACTTCCACATTTCCTCTTCTTGGCTGCCTCCCATTTATCTCACACTCGATCTCCCCCAGACACACTAGTCTCTACTTCGTAGTCTTCCTCCTCCTCCTCCATCCCCCTCCCAGATACAAGTTGTGTATTTTAGCTCTCCCGCTCCTCCTTAGAGCCCAGCCGTTCAATAGATCAAGATATTATTGTCACGTTACGTATCTGGCTTTGACAGCATCCTCGATCAACACCACCTCTTATCTCCCTCGCCACTTGGCCAACCTTAGATAACCCTTTGAGTCCCGGTGGGAAATATATTTTCATCTACATTGAATCAGGTGCTCAGTTTTACAGTCAGATCATTATCTATCCCTGTTTTTGCCTCCGTCTGTGTCTGTGTACATCTTGTCCACTCCCTTTTAACTTCCTCACCTGTTACGTCACATAGCACACCTCATGTTTATTTCTGAATCCTCACTCTTTTTTTTTTTTTTCCACGTCCTTATTCCAACTTGACGTGGGTTTTCCACCTGTTTCTCACGCTTCTTCTCTTCCTCACATCTATTCAGCTAAACGACCAAGAAGTCCCTGAAATTCCCACCCCCAAAATATCTCTCTCATTTCTCAATATCTTTCATCTTGTAAAACCACTTCGGAGTCACTCGCACCATCTCTTCAGATAACTATTTGTCACCTCTCCCTTATCTCTCACCCTTTAACGTTTATCTAATCACACTTGAACACTCCTGTCTGGCTTACCGACTCTGTCCTGCCTGGGTATAATCTTTCTCAAGGTTACTTTTCCCATTTCCTTCGTTACACGACATCTGAGCGAAGTTACCACGCCCCAGTTTGTCTTGTGTTTACAATTACGCCTTTCGTTTTAAAGAAAATAGAGGAACGATTCCGGTCCGTTCCTGTTGAACCTGATGATCTAGTTCGTCGTACAGTGTGTGATGGGTCTGTCCAGTGATGACCGAGCCCAGCAACAACAGCAGGTGAGGTAGAATGAGTGTCCCGAGTCAGCGAGCGAGTGCACGACCGTCACTGACCGATCACCCAACCCACCTTGGCCATGTCCAGTCCATGCTTCTGTCTCTCTCTCTCTCTCTCTCTCTCTCTCTCTCTCTCTCTCTCTCTCTCTCTCTCTCTCTCTCTCTCTCTCTCTCTCTCTCTCATCTATCTATCATATATATATATATATATATATATATATATATATATATATATATATATATATATATATATATTTATATATATAACCGAAAAGAGGAATCTACTTATCTCCTCCATCAGGACTCTCGTCACGAGTAGCACTTCAGTCGTGATTCATTCTTAAAAGATGCTCTTTTGAGTGGCCTTTAAGCCATAGAGAGTTTGAGAATAGATAGGAGAGTGGAGCCACCTGCTGGCAGCCACGGTAGAATCATCTCTCTCTCTCTCTCTCTCTCTCTCTCTCTCTCTCTCTCTCTCTCTCTCTCTCTCTGTAAAGAAAAAGTAAGATATAAATCTAGCACTAACCAGAATGTTGTTATGATGGGGAACAAGGGGGGTATGAATGTATGTCTCACGCTAGTAATAACTTCGTTTGTGACGTAGGTGGGAAATCGTCGAAGAAGAACCCCTCCTCCTATACAGTGTCATCCCGAACTGCTGCTACCCAGCACTGTGAACGTGAAAAACAAAACAAAATAAAAAGTCTCGTAGATTTCGGAAATATGCTAATCTCCGTGACATCCATCCTTGGAGAAATCGCTTAGTACAACGGAGAACTGCTTCCCCAGCATTGGTGCTTGTTTCTTTTTTTTTTCTAACATGACAGAAACTTGGCTAATATCCATAGCTGAATCATCAGAGGAATCCTGGCATCTAGACAGATAAAACTGACAGATAAAGAAGAGCTGAGCTACAAAGGGACTCGGGAAGGTTGAATACGCCAAGAGCGATTGAAATATGAGATCAGTGGAAATCTTCCTTCTTTTTTTACCTATTCATTTTTCGCTTGACTTTCGTTCTGGCATTTCTCTTTGACGAAGTCTTTTAGCCAAGTTCGTCTCGTGTCTGATTCAAACTATGGAAAAGAACCGAACCCTTGAAGCGCGGCGGTTCGATACTTGAGCAGGAGAGTGAGTATTTGCCCCTTGGGTATCACGGCCTAATCCAGACCATCACACACACACACACATATATATATATATATATATATATATATATATATATATATATATATATATATATGGTCGTAGCGTAGTGCTTATAGGTCGTAACGTTGCGCTCAGGGGTGTTGCAGCGTCGGCGCTCAGGGCTCGTAATGACGCGCTCATGGGTCGAATCGTCTTGGTCAGGAGTCGAAACGCTGTGCTCACGGGTCTAAACGTCCTGTTCAGAAGGTCGCAAACATCGTGTCGTACCGTCGCACCCAGAGGTTGACCGACGTCGTGCTCAAGGGATCGTAACGCCGTGCTCAAGAGTCGTAAACTCATGCTCAAGGGTCGAAACGCCGTACCCAGGAGCCGACGTCGTGCTCAAGGGATCGTAACTCCGTGCTCAAGGGTCGTAATCTCGTGTCCGAGGGTCGTATACCGTCCTACCCAGGCAGGGGTCGACCGACGTCGTGCACAGGGGATCGTAAGGTCGTGCTCAAGGGATCTTAAGGTCGTGCTCCAGGGGGTCGTAGCCTCGTGCTCAAGGGTCGTAACCTCGCACACAAGGCTTCTGACGGTAAATATCATGATCTGTAAGTCGTGTTACATCGGCAGGAATTGTCCCACACATCCAAAATACACACATGCACGCGAACATGATCAACTCATCACATCCACACTGAATCATACGACTAAACGCGGGCTTTCCTCCGCCCGCTGAAAAGGTGGCATGCAAGCTTTGCCATTGACGTCATAAGATGCTAAGTATCGGGGAGGCCGGGGTTGGGAGGAGGAGTGTTGGGAGGAGGGTAAATCCATTGGCGGGCAGCAGCAGCAGCAGGAGGAGGAGGAGGAGGCGAGCGTTAATTGACTGCAGTTGCAAAGATCGCATTCATCCTCCGGTGTCTGAATTACGACGTTATTTTCATTTTTTTTTTTTCTTCCTAGGATTCATAGAAAAAATCGCCAGGAGATATCAAGGTATAGAGCAGATTAATACAGTTTGTGAGAACTGGTAATATTGAAAGTGCCTTCCCCCTCAGGTAGAATATATATATATATATATATATATATATATATATATATATATATATATATATATATATATATATATATATACACAAGCCAAGAGGGATTCATATATGATCAGCTGTGAACACAGTTGGTCTCCCGCCTCCAGCTAGGGCGTGTGGTGATACCTGGCAACTGCTCGTGTTGGTGAGGGGGGGGGGGGGGAGTTGAGAGCAGAGACCCGGATGAAAACAAAAACACTTCGTGTCTATATTACGCTTTTTTGTTTTTCATGCGATTTTGGCCGTCTTTCCTGAACAAGGCGAAGGCTACACTGACCTTATTATACCGTACGAAGTGAACCTTCGGGTCTCAGTGGCTTCGAACCTTAGTATCGTTGGCTCGTCACAGTGTCTTCGAACCCTTGTATCTTTGGCTAGTTGGCATCGAACACCACCAGCCCTTTCCAGAACGAGAAATGATAAATGATGATAATTTAAAAAAAAAAAAAAGAAAAATCTAGGAAGAGTGGATAGAAAGAAGTAGATGGCTCTACAGAGAAAGGAAAAGGAAATGATAAAGGGAGATTAACGGACAGACGGAAGGAGGGATTGTGATAGAATATCATTGTTATACGATAAATGAGATTGAATAGAAAAAAGATTATAGAATAGGAGAGACGTAGATATGAAAATGGATAGAAATAGGAGAAGGGGGATGGAATGGAAGAGAGAAAGAGAGAATAAAAAAACGGAGATGAAAGGCATACGACAATTAACAGATTCATGACTAGAAAGATATTAAGAATGTGACATATGGAAGGAATCGACTCGGAGAAGATTAAAGGGGAGCTAGCGTTCGAAAAGCAAGGAAACAGTACGATAACAGAGTATATACTAGAAAGCGATAGACTTGAACCACAATAGAGGTATCACGTAAATAACACACACACACACACACACACACACACACACACGTTTGTATACGCTGAAGGCAGCAAGTCATCGTCGCCAGGCCATACGTGGACCATGGGGAAAGAGCTGAAGTGATGAAGTAGGAGGAAGGGAGGGAGAAGAACCCAAGAGTTTTTGAGGAAGTGGAAAAAAACACCTGCCTCTGAAAGAGAAAGGGAGGCTGTAGCCGGTAAGATGAAAACGTAAATGTAAAAAAAATTCATAGCTTAACGATGTAAAGTATATATATATATATATATATATATATATATATATATATATATATATATATATATATATATATATGTATATATATATACACACACAGGTGTTGCGGTAAACCAGTCGGCTGGACATGCTTAAACACATCACATATGTATTCTACTGTCCCCCAGGCACGCCTCTCGAGTCAACTCACAACATTACATGTATAGCGTGGTAGAAATATTTACCCCGGCCGGCTTAGCGAGGCCTCAGTAGGCCCACGGTACTCAGCTGATTGCCTGGTAGCCTATAGCGAGGCCCTCCGTCCCACAATGGGGGAGGAGGCGGCTGGAGAAGTCTTGTGAGAAGGGGGCGCTTTAGCCTGACCTATTTGAATAATGCGATTGATGTCGTGTTTTGAGGCTGTGTATAATCCAGTGTAGGGTAGCTGCGTGGTGTAGGCGGCCGCCCAGACTCCACACACACACACACACACACACACACTGACGCCGCGGGGGTTTATCGGAAATTCGGTTTGCAAAAGACAATTGCCGGCAATTTATCTTCATTTCTATTCATTGTGGGTGTCGGGTGATGGACGTCTGGCCATCCGGATAAATCTGGAATTATTTCGAGTCGAATTTCCTCCCCTTTCCATGCCCGTGGTGGATATTTATCGCCGAGAAACGTCGTCTTGCCGAGCGCACAAAAGCACACTAAGGAAACTTCGTCGGCTCCGTAGAGAGATGGTCCAACCAATGAGCGCGTTTGAAATCAATCACCATTGGCGGCTATTGGCCCGGGACGCAAGAGTCCCCGCCCACAATCTAACCGATCACTTCCTATTGGCTATTGACACTACTGATTGGTTTCAGTTGTCACAGTTCAATAACCAATAGGATCGCGCAATTGGTTCTGGGAAAGCCGAAGGGGCTCCGATACTTGCCGGATTCGCACTTCCTGTCCATTAAGGGACGTTTGTTTCGGCTTGAGACGCCGATCCGTCGGGTTATTTTTCAACTTTTCGTTCGGTTTCGAGTCGTTCTTTGTCCGGGATCCGATCGATTCGAGGCCCTTCAATGGGCGAGAAGGATCGTGTGCGGGAGAAATATCACCGGCGGATTTGAGCGCGTGCCAACTTTAAGCCGCGCGGATGAAATAAGGTAGGCCTAGGGTCGGTCGGTCGGGGCCCATCAGGAAAATCAATAAAGGCTTGGCTGAGGTGAGTGGCGGTGACCTGAGTGGCTGGGGTAGATGATGGTGCCACGACACACACACACACACACACACACACACGGGCTCAGGCATAACTCTCTCTCTCTCTCTCTCTCTCTCTCTCTCTCTCTCTCTCTCTCTCTCTCTCTCTCTCTCTCTCTCTCTCTTCACCTAAAGGGCATACTCGCTCACTCTCACTGGGCGTTGTGGGCTCGAATCGACGGCAGGTCTGCTTAACTCTCTCTCTCTCTCTCTCTCTCTCTCTCTCTCTCTCTCTCTCTCTCTCTCTCTCATTCGCGTTCACGCCGGCAGGTGACGGATTTGATCGTCCTTCCCCGAAGACTTGAACGCCTTGGTTACACACTCGTGTTCTTACACGTACTCGCTTGTAGGTTGCTATCGTCACTCGCGTGGACGTAACACACACAGACACACTCTCTCTCTCTCTCTCTCTCTCTCTCTCTCTCTCTCTCTCTCTCTCTCTCTCTCTGACCTCCAAACCATGTCTTCACACGTAACTCAGCATCACTCTGCTCACACTGCCCTGCTCACACTGCCATCTCACACTTGCCTTGGCACACTCGCCTCCTGGTGATGGAGGTGGAGGGAGGGGGGATTTGGGGTTGGGAGAAAGGAAGTGCTTGGTGGTGTTAGTCAGTGGTAAGAATATTTGTGACAAGGGACAGAGTGGCAGGTATGGATAAAAATAAGAATTTACGTAATGATTCAAAAAGATCAAAAAAGGAAATAGAAGGGAGATAGAAAGCAGGTTATGTTGACCCATAATAATTATAATTATCGTTAGTACACACACACACACACACACACACCTCCGTGGTGTAGCGGTAAGCGTTACTGACCGTCATGCATACATGGTCCCGCCCGGGATCAAATCCGCATCGGTTCGAATCCTCGTCGCGGCAGCCGGTCCACAGTCCACCCAACTGTTCATCCTCCCCGGAGGGTCTAGTCGATAAAATGGATACCTGCCATAGGCTATTGTGTGTGTCTGTGTACATATACACACACATGGGACTAAGGACTTGGGTTATATATGCAAGGTTAAGAGACGGGGCAACACTAGTGTAAAACTCTTATCCCCGTAACACATAAATAGTGATCACACACACACACACACACACACACACACGAATACTAGGACATAGTCAGTTATGCAGAGATGTTTAAAAAGTTTTGGGAACTGCTATAAAAAAATTGTCTCAATTTAACATTGCCTGTAACGACAAAATGTATCACGAAAATAATAGAAGAAAAATGTCTATATCTAAATGTTGTTAAAAAGAAGATGAAATACAATGATAAAAAAGCTTCCCGAAAGCGTTCTTAAATTTTAAAACGCGACGAATAACGCGACGTTGTTAGCCAGGTGTGATGGTTATGACATCTCTTATCCTATTGTGGTTTCTTCAACAACCCCATTTTGGCAACCCTATCATCATTTGCGGTTTCTTTAAGAACTCGTATCATAAGTGTCATTTTTCTTCTTTTTAAAGAGATGATACGCGACACTGTTGTCATTTGTGGTTCGGTCGACCTCTCTCATCGCGACCCGATTAGTTAAAGGTCGAGCTGCCTCACGTAAAGGGTCGTACCGTCGTGCTCACGGATCGTTCCGTCGTGTACGAGGGTCGTTTCGTCGTGCTCACGGATAGTTCCGTCGTGCTCACGGATCGTTCCGTCGTGCTTACGGATAGTTCCGTTGTGCTCACGGATAGTTCCGTCGTGTACGAGGGTCGTTTCGTCGTGCTCACGGATCGTTCCGTCGTGCTCACGGATCGTTCCGTCGTGCTCACGGATCGTTCCGTCGTGCTCACGGGTCGTTCCGTCGTGCTCACGGATCGTTCCGTCGTGCTCACGGATCGTTCCGTCGTGCTCACGGATCGTTCCGTCGTGCTCACGGATCGTTCCGTCGTGCTCACGGATCGTTCCGTCGTTCTCACGCATCGTTCCATCGTTCTCACAGGTCGTTCCGTCGTGCTCACGGATCGTTCCGTCGTTCTCACGCATCGTTCCGTCGTTCTCACAGGTCGTTCCGTCGTGCTCACGGATCGTTCCGTCGTGCTCACGGATCGTTCCGTCGTGCTCACGGATCGTTCCGTCGTGCTCACGGATCGTTCCGTCGTGCTCACGGATCGTTCCGTCGTGCTCACGGATCGTTCCGTCGTTCCCACGGATCGTTCCGTCGTGCTCAAGGACCAGTGAAGTAAATGTAATCACCTCATAATACATTACAACATTACAAATCTTGGTACAGTTCGACTCGCACGTTAGTACACCATCTCTTAATTAACCAATTACCTTAATTGATCTTACTGTAAATGGGAATGAATTATGATTATCAAAGTGTGTGTGTGTGGGGGGGGGGGGGGAGAAAAAAAAGAATAACATTTTTGGATGGAGAAATAACATTCGCTCAAGCTGGCCTGTTCATCATTTTCTCTCTCTCTCTCTCTCTCTCTCTCTCTCTCTCTCTCTCTCTCTCTCTCTCTCTCTCTCTCTCTCTATTTCGGTTTTGATCTTAAGGATTATTTCGTGATTTTCCCAGAAGAGGTCGAGGAGGGAGGGAGGGAGGGAGAGAGGGAGTGGATTGTCGTCCATCAGGTAGTACCGTGCACAAGTCTTGGGTCGAGGAGGTGATTATGTGAAACGGAGGCCAATGGACGGGTCACCGCAGGCACGGCTTACTTCATCAAAATGATGGCTCTCCATTACTACTACACCTCCCTCTCTCTCTCTCTCTCTCTCTCTCTCTCTCTCTCTCTCTCTCTCTCTCTCTCTCACACACACACACACACACACACTCTGATAAGACCTTTTTTTTTCCTACTATTACATCGTACTTCCCCTCCAGCAGATCACCTGGTCGTGGTCTGTCTCAGGTCTCGTTATTATTTGTCTTGTCCCTTCGCTGTGTGTGTCACGCCAGCCCGTCCGTTGGCGCTGACGCCGCGGACAACTACTGTTGTTTCGTCCACTTGTGCACGACCTCGTAACAACCTCCTCGGCGGAAGAGAACCAGCGATAAGTGTCGCTGTAGCTACGTTTGATGATGATGATGATGCGGTTGCCTCTGCTGTTACCTATAGGGCCTCTACTGCTTCTACTACTACTACTACTACTACTACGACGACGACGACTACTACTGCTACTACTACGACTGCTACTACTACGACTATTACTACTACGACTACTACTACGACTACTATTACTGCGACTACTACTACTACTGCTACTACTACTACTACGATTACTACTACTACTAGTACGACTACTTCTACTACTGTTACTGCTGCTCTTCTACTACCACTACTACTACTACTACCACTACTACTACTACTACCCTAACAATAACAACATCAACTACTACTATTACTACCACTATAGCAACAACTGATTCAGCTACCACTGTTTCTTCTACTGCTACTCTTACTACTACTACTACTACCACTACTACTACTACTACTACTACTACTACTACTACTACCACTACTACTACTACTACTACTACTACTACTACTACCACTACCACTACTACTACTACTACTACTACCACTACTACTACCACTACCACTACCACTACTACTACTACTACTACTACCACTACCACCACCATTAAGAATTTCTTCGTCTTCCGCAACAGCAAGTACTGGCGTCGACACCACCACCACTCGACCACCACCCGGCTACCACCGCATCTGTTACCACAACACCAACCAATACAACACCTCGTGAAGTGGCTCAAAATACGACACCAAAACAGGAACAGTAAATTGTAATGTCTCAGTCGCAAATAATGTTGACTACAGCAACAATAGCGATCACTCTGAAGATACGTGCACCACACGGCTGGCTGGCTCTCTCTCTCTCTCTCTCTCTCTCTCTCTCTCTCTCTCTCTCTCTCTCTCTCTCTCTCTCTCTCTCTACCTCTCTCTCTCTCTCTCTCTACCTCTCTCTCTCTACCTCTCTCTCTCTCTCTACCTCTCTCTCTCTCTCTCTACCTCTCTCTCTCTCTCTCTCTCTCTCTCTCTCTCTCTCTCTCTCTCTCTCTCTCTCTCTCTCTCTCTCTCTCTCTCTCTCTCTCTCTCTCTCTCTCTCTCTCTCTCTCTACTACTACTACTACTACTTTATCTTTATTTCAATTATCTTCCTCGGTTTTTTTATATCTTTTTTCTTTCTTTCATTTTTTTCTTCGTCCGCGTCAAAGACATTCTTAGTTGACTTGTCTCCTTCGTCTTGACTTTGGTGAATAATGTGTACTACACGTGTGGGATCACTGTTTTGTGTGTTACTGGTACAGAGTTTTACACTTGTGTTGCCCCGCCTCTTAACCTTGTATGTATCTTGTCTTTATTCCTAAGTATGTCACACACACACACACACACACACACACGCGCGCGCGCGCCAGGTACAAATTTTTCGTCTAGCCCTGACAAGAGGATGAACAGCTGGGTGGACTGTGGACCGGCTGCCGCGGCCACGATTCGAAAACTTAATGGAGTCTGATCCCAGGCGGCCCATGTATGCGTGATGCTCAGTATCGCTAACCGCTACTCAACAGATGTGTGTGTGTGTGTGTGTGTGCGTTTGTGTGTGTCTGTGTATGTGTGTGTTTTAGAGAATCCAGTGAGGTGATTCCAATATCAATATGGGTTGAAATGGACATGAACTGTGAGCATTGCCCATGTGACACGTGGTGAGGAAAGACGTGTAGATAGGATTGCTGACCAACAACTTTGACAATTCTAATGCAAGAGATAGTCGTATTTTTGGTGCATGGGGATCTGGATGCAAGGGTAAGAGTTGTGTCAGTTGCAGGGGGAGGGAGGCGGGATGGAGAGAGAGAGAGAGAGAGAGAGAGAGAGAGAGAGAGAGAGAGAGAGAGAGAGAGAGATGACTATGGGGCACAGGGGCGTCTCTGGTGTGAAGGGAAACGAGAGGCGCTTGTTTTCTGCTGCAGTAGGAGGAGGACTAGTTGGTCACTAGATGCACACAGTTAAAAAAAAAAAAAAAGGAAAAAAAGACGCATTCATAAAGTATGCGTTTGGTGAGTGGGGACTTTAGGGGGCGACCAGCGTTCGTTATGATGGAGGTTGTTGGATGGGAACGTACGCGTACGCTGGCGAGGACGACTGGAAGAACAAGGTCTCATCATGTCTTGGTGGCGGCTCCTGCGAAGGTTGGTGGGATGTTCAGAGAAAGTCATTGAGGTTGTTCAAGGAAAGTTGTTAGGGGGGGTGGGGGGATCAGGTGGGAGGGTCAGGGAAAGTTCATTGGGGGGGGGGGTGTTGTTAGAGGAGATGACATGAAAAGTGTGAAAGAAGTGGTGAAAGTAAGCGAGCGACCTTGGGGAAAGTGAGGATTGGCGTGTGGTGAGTGGTGAACGAGATGAAGGGAAGTGGAGGAGAAGTGGAAGACATTTGAGGAAGCAGTGCTTAATGATGCATGATAAGAAAGGTGAGATATGGACGTGTGAGAAAGGTAGTAAGTGACTGAATAAGGAAGCTTCATCGGTAGTGAAAGAGAAAACGGAAGCATGCGGTCCATATCTACTTAGAAGGAGTGGTCCAACTGTCATGTATAATGTACCGCACTCAAAGCTCCCAACAGACTCGACAGGCCTTACAGACCTTTCCGTGGTTTCTTCCGACCGCTTCATATGCCTTGGTTCAGCCCAGTGACAGCACGTCGAACGCTATTTACCGCATCGCTCCAGTTCACTTTGTCTCTTGCACGTCTCGCACCCTCCTGTATGTTCAAGCCCCGAACCTTCAAAGTTTACTTTATTTTCATTCCATCGTTCCACCTCCTTAGTTTCCCTGTTTTCCTGGTTACCTGCCACTTCTGACAGGTATATATATATATATATATATATATATATATATATATATATATATATATATATATATATATGTATATATATATATCCCCTCGTAGTCGTCCTTTCCTCACTCATCCTCTCCATATGTCCAATCCATTTCAGCACACCCTCTTCAACTTTCTCATACGTACTCTTTTTTTTTTTTACCACGACATCCTTCTCTTACCCTATCATTTCTTGTTCAGTCAACCCTCCTCACATTACATATTGTTCACACATTTCATTTCCAACATCTTCATTGTCATACTCGCTTCCTTACATTTTGGTTTAAAGCCCACGCCTCGCATCCATGCAGCACGTGCAGAACTACTATACCATCAAACTTAACCCATCTTTGCCCTCAACTTGTTCGAGACTTTTGCCCCATCACCCGACCAATGGAAGGTGCTCACTTCATTCCACTCTGAGGTATCTAAGCTAAAACACTCCACTTCCTTCAAGTTATCTACCTTCAAAATCACACTCCAAATAACTCTTAGTTTCACTGCTACACTCCAACTCCCCATTCGAATCTGCCACCAGCGCAACGACATCAGCAAACAACGACTGACTCGCCTCCCAGGCTCCAACCTCTCCAACCCCCAACACACAGAGAATACCCTTGCGTTCATCTCCCTCGCCACCTTAACCACAAAACAAGTTAAACAGCTATGGTGATATTGTACATCCCTGACGCAGACCTGCCCTTACCTGGAGCAATTCCTTCTCCTCTCTTCCATCTCGCATACACATGCCTTAATCCTTTGATAAAGATTCCTACCTGCTTCTAATAGCTTTCCTCCCACACCATATATTCGTAGCACCTTCAACAAAGCATCTCTCTATCTTACTCCAGTTCCGTATATGTCAGAGACAAATCCATGTGTTTCCCTAAGTATTTCTCACACACAGCCTTCAAGGCAAACACCTGATCCACACATCCTCTACCACTCCTGAAGCCACGTTGTTCCTCCTCAGTCTGATGCTCTGTGCATGCCACCACCCTCCCAATCACCGCTCGTCCACACAACTTAACAGGTTCACTCAACAAATTTACACCTCTGTAATCTGTTCATTCACCTTTATCGCCCGTGCCTTTATTCAGTGGCACTATACGTGCATTACGCCAGTTCTTACACCACACACCAGTACAGACACTCCACCACGTATGACCACAGTCCCTACATCACACACACCACCACAGTCCCACCACCACACACCGCCACAGTCCCTTCATCACACACCGCCACAGTACCTCCACCAGAATCCCTCCACCACACAACCACTACAATCCATCGCACACCACTACAGTCCCTCCGCCACATACCGCCACAGTCCATCCGCCACACACCACCACAGTCCATCCGCCACACACCACCACAATCCATCCGCCACACACCACCACAATCCATCCGCCATACACCACCACAGTCCTCCACCACATACCGCTACGGTCCTCCATCACATACCACCACCAGATTTCTCCACCACACACCACCACAGTCCCTCCGCCACACCGGGACGACTTCCAGGCGGTAAATTCCAGTAGCCAGCTGTGGGTGGACCGCCCGGCGACCATACAAGACTCCCCGATGGTTTACGTTCCTCCCTGGCTGCCTCCCTGCCTGGCTACCTCCCTCCCTGGCTGGCTGCTGGCTGGCTGGTTGGCTGGCCAGGTGCTGGAGTGGAGGAGGGACGGGCAGGTGGGACATGGAGAGGGGTGAGGGAGGAGGAGGAAGATGAGCTAGGAGAGAGGTGAGGAAAAACGGAGGAGGAAGATGACGTAGGAAAGAAGTGAGGGAGAGGGAGGAGGATGAGGAGGGAGATGAGCTAGGAGACAGGTGAGGAAGGAGTAGGAGGAGGAAGAAAGAGAGTAAGGAGAAGAGTAAAAGAGGAGGTAGAGGGAGAGTAAGGAGAAGAGTAAAAGAGGAGGAAGAGGGAGAGTATGAAGAAGGGTAAAGGAGGAGAGGGGGAACAGCCCGAATTACGGGGTGAAGGAGGTGTGTGAAGGGTCAAGGGAGAAAGAAGATTGAGGAGGAGTGAGGAAGATGATGGTAAAGAAGAGAGTAAAAGGAGCAAAGAATGAAAAAAAGGAGGCGAAACAGAGGAAGGGATGGAAGAATAATTGCTGGGGAAAGAGATGGGGAAATACGTTCATAAATAAGGAGCAGGGGTAATGGGGTAGATAGAGAAACAAGAATTAGGGTGATTAGAGAATCGAAAAATAGGGTGGATAGATGATCAGAAAAACGATGTGGATAGAGAGAAAAGAACTAGAATGAGCAGACAGCCGTTAAAGAAGATGGATAGAGGATAGTGAAAGAGTGGACATTAAGAAAGGAATTATGTGTGAGAATACGTTAGAAATTTGTAAGCCAGTTTCAGCCACAAGAAATGCGAGGAAGAGACACGAGTAGATGTGGGTTGGGAAGCTCAGGAAATGAGTTTCGGCGCCTGCAGAGAGGAAATAAGGGCCAGTATTACCTATTGACGTCGGATATTCCGTGAGACGTATTGACCTTGTGTGAGTACGATGACGTGACCTTTGACCTGCAAGCCTGGAGGGTTTTCCGTCAGAGGTCACGCCATCATGTCCAAGGGTCGTATTGTTGCGTTCAGGCGGTCGTAACGTCGTGATCAAGGGTCTTACCCTCGTGCGTAAGGGTCGTAGGCCGAGTGCTCGAGGGTCGTTCGTACCGTCATGATCGAGGGGTCGTTTGTACCGTCGTGCTTTAGGGTCGTTCGTACCGTGGTGCTTTAGGGTCGTACCGTCGTGCTTTAGGATCGTGCCGTCGTGCTTTAGGGTCGTACCGTCGTGATCAAGGGGTCGTTCACATCGTCGTGCTCGAGTCGTCCGGTCCATGAAAATGAAACGACTCTCCAAAACGACAAGCAAAGTAGGGCACCACGTTCCCCTCCTAAAACAGCAAAATTGACAATAGCAAATAATTCAAACAAAAGGGAAATTGCACGTTTGAGCGAAACGGCAATAACAAAAGCAAACCAAGGCGAGGCGAGAAGAATGAACATCAGATAAGAACAGAGAACAATTTGAGAGGAAGAACAGTCGTTGCCAAAGGTAAATATCATCTGGACCCTGAGAATGGAAATGAATTAGAAAAAGGGGGTGGATTTCTCTTGGTAACAAAGCACTATACTCAATACTAACGCCTGTTTGAAGGAGTTGATGATAAGGTTGGAGTACATTGATGGTGTAATTAACGTCCCAGACGTTTAATAACGTTAAAACAGTGCTGTTAGTGGTAGTGCTCATATATCTCATGACAATAAGACATTAGAAAACTCAATTTTTTTTTTTTTTTCGACAGGAGGAAAATGGCTTAGGAAAATATAGTAAGACGATAAGGAGGTGTTTAAGAAAATATATACAAAGAAGGCCTCGGGTCTGTAACAACAGGTAGTGGGATGATTGTAACACACGGTAACAGATTGTGACAGAATCCTCTCTCTCTCTCTCTCTCTCTCTCTCTCTCTCTCTCTCTCCCCCTTTCTCATACTGGTGATTCTTATCAGTACGGTATCTCCCTTGTCTGCTGCCTTGACACCGCTACTACCATCACTATCACCAACACCACCACTGTCACCGTCACCACCTATTACCTACTACCACCACCACCACCACTCATACTATTTGTATAACTACCGCCTTGACACCAATGCCACACTAATACCTCAGTGTTGGCAGTGTTCATTCTACCACCACCATCTGCCTTCGCTACCACCATTACCACCACGACTGTCTCTGTGACTGCTGTTACAACGACAACTACCTCTTCGATTAAGACCACTACTACTACTACTACTACTACTACTACTACTACTACTACTACTACTACTACTTCTATTACTGCTACTACTACTACTTCTATTACTACTACTACTTATATTACTACTACTACTACTACTACTACTACTACTACTACTTCTGTTACTACTACTACTTATATTACTACTACTACTACTACTTATATTACTACTACTACTACTACTACTACTACTTCTATTACTACTACTACTACTACTACTACTTTACTACTACTACTAGTGCTACCACTGTTATTACCTCTACTACTACTACCACTGCTACTACTATTATTTACGACTACTACCAACACCACAACTGTTACTACTGCCTTCTGCCTTTCACCACCTATGCCACTCCCTCCAACACCTACGCCATCACCACTACCACCATTAATAGCGCCACCACCGCCACTGCCTGTGTCTCTACAACCCCCCTCTCCCTTCCCTCCGCCTACGATAACGATTACCATTATCACCACCTCTACCACCACCTCATCACCACTCGATGGTAGTGTTCGAGGTGGTGTTAGTGGAAGGGGTGATTGTGATGGTTGTACCATCGTTATCGTGGTTACAGGAATGATATCCTGTTTAAAGAAGTTGTATAATGGACGATGGGGTTGTTAGTCGTGGTGATGGGGTGGTATGAACGATGGTGTAGTGGTAGTTGTAGTGATGGAGGGATGGTAGTCGTAGTGTGTGAGTGGTAGCGACAGTGTCAGGTTTATGAATGGTGGCGGCTTGTGGATGGTAGTGATGGTGAGAGGACAGTAGTTCTGGAATGGTACTCATAATTGGGTCGTGTTGGGGTCAGCCGTAAGTCATTAGGAGGTGGTGGTCATGACGAACTATGATCATGAGTCAGTGACAACACCCGGGACCGAAATGGCAGTTTTCGGATGGTGGTGGTGGTGGCAACAATGGTTTTAAGGTGATAGAGGTGGTGTTAGGATGGTAAGGATGGTGTTATGGTGGTAGTGGTAGGTAGTGGTGATGGTAGTTTTAACGTGGTAGTGGTCGATGGTATCAATGATGAGATTTTTTGTCTTTTTTTTTATCTGGAGGAATGGTAGGTAGTTATGGCACTTGGATGATGGCCCTAGGGTGGCGGTAGTGATTTGGAGGTAGTTGTGACGTAATGGTGGTAGTTGGAGTGTTGGGGTAATACAGAACTGGTTCAGGGATGGTCTTGGTATTTGGATACTTGGTATTTGGATGCTGGTAGTGCTGGAAGGCACTTGCTAGTTACCAGTCAGAAACACTGATGGTACTGGGTTGGTAGTGGTAGTGCTGCGATGGTAGTGGTAGCGTCGTGGTTAGATGATGGTACTGTACAGGTGGTAGTGATGGTGTTCGGACGGTAGAGTGATACTGTAGGTGGGGATGGTAAGTAGCATTACCTACGTGTACTGTAAAGGGGAGGGGGTTCTACACTCGTGGGACCCCATTGCTAAACAAGGATATATTACGATGATGAGAACAAATACCGTTAACTTGAGCTTAGCCCCAAAGACAATTAGGGTGTCACCGGAGGTGGTGGATAGGAAGGGAGAGGCTGTGGTAGCGTAGGCATTGGTAACTGAAAATGTTGGAGAGACGGGAGTTATAAAGGTGATGTAGTGGGGTTTTACCTATGTTGGAGGTTTGTTGGCGTTGGGATGGTGGAGATAAACGCAGCAATAGGGTTAGGTTTGTGCCGTGGTTGTGGTGGTGTGGTGTTGTGGTAGCGTGATGTTAGGTATGTGCTGTTGTGGTAGCGTGGTGTTAGGTATGTGTTGTAATGGTAGAGTCTTGTTAGGAGTGTTGTGGTAGCGTAGTGTTAGGTATGTGCTGTTGTGGTAGCGTGATGTTAGGTATGTGCTGTTGTGGTAGCGTGATGTTAGGTATGTGCTGTTGTGGTAGCGTGATGTTAGGTATGTGTTGTGGTAGCGTGGTGTTAGGTATATGCTGTTGTGGTAGCGTGATGTTAGGTATGTGCTGTTGTGGTAGCGTCTAGGAGTTGTGCGCTAAGCGCTAGTGGGTAAGGAAGCGACAAATGCGCGGCTTATAGCGGAGATAGCGAGGGTCGTGCCTCGTATCGCGGAAGTAGCGAGTCTCGCGCCGCGAATAGCGGGAGGTAGCGAGGAGCGCGCGGTGCGTAGCGCGGGGCCTCCTTGTGCTCAAACAAGACCTCCCGAAGGTTTACGATGCCGGCGCCCTCAGTGACCGCCACCACCACGGCGGCCGCTACCACCACCACGGTCCCCAGTGCTGCCGACTACACCCTCCCCCCCCAACTTCCTCCCCTCCAATAGCGGCGCTGTCTGTGTGTGTGTGTGTGTGTGTGTGACCCTCCCTCACACCATCTGCCCACCCTCTCCTTCCCTACCTCCCTCCCTTCCTCCTCCTCTTCCACCTGTCTATCACGGTCCACCGGGATTTGAATGGTAGGTGGTCGTGGCGCTGCGTAGCTTAAAAGTCTCTATTGACTTTATGATCATAGTAACATCGAGGAATGATTAAGAACCTGTTGCTGGGTTAACGAAAAGTTACGAGATACATACACATATACAGGTATGTTCAGTCTTAGGGCCACTTGGAAAGCGAGGGATGTCCCCTCTGCTTCAGGAGGGTTTTCCCTGCTTTTAGTGTTACCCTGGACCGCTCACCACAATGCTGGCGATGCTTCGAAGTGGGTCTCTGGCAGCTTGAGGAGAAGCTGAGCTTAGGAAGAAGAAATGAAGAGAAGATGAGCACTGGAAAATTATTTTCAGTTAACTGATGATTTAAGAATATTCTTTGGGGAGTTTTGTATCATGTAGTGATGGCTGTCCTGGTATTCATTGTTTTAAGTTAGGATGGTTAGAGGATATTCAGTCTGGATTTACGAAGAGCCTCATCTACATTGACTTACTTCAACTCTTCTACTCCAGTGTATGTCAGGATAAGCTGTTGCTATGATGCAGTTACCACGTTCGATTGCAAACGTACATTGAGTTTTCAGTACACATTAAACTATGAAGAGACCGAAAAGTGAGAGAATGGTGTATTGAGGTATAGACTGTGGTATTGATATATTGCTGGTTGCCAAGTGTCTTACACGTAACAGAAAACCTGCTTGACTACAAAGAGCTAACTTAGTGAACACACTCGTTACATGCTTGCCTTCTGATTAATGCGAAGGCAATAATAAGATCTTATATGCTTAAAAAAAAAAGATAAAGTTGCATACGAGAAGAAATCAGACGCGAGATATCATTAGTAGCAAAAGTGAGACAAGTTATCCCACACAGCTGGATAGGGTATCTTGTCCAGGGTTTTGGTATGTAATCAATTCATAACACTAGGAGGATGTTGTAACCTCGTAACAATGGATGCGTTTTTGTACCACGTAAGGTCACGGAACCGGAGGAGCCTGGCGTGTCATAAACTCACAACATAAAGTGGGGGTTGGGGGGAGCGGGGATGGGGGTTGTAAGGATGTTACTACTTAACAATGGAAGGATTTGGTTTGCCCTAACCTCATAGGACTGGAGGGAGTTTATTGTTGGATATATTAAGTTCACAAGCAGAAGTTTTGTATATCTCTGGTTCTCAGAATGTTCCATGTTGTGGTGTTTGGTTAGGTGTGTGTGCGTATGTGTGTGTGTGTTTGTGTGTGTGTGTGTGTGTGTGTGTGTGTGTCATAGAAGTCGTTGACAGGAACTTTGGGTTAGTTAACTAATGACAGAGGCGCCCAGCAAGCAGCCAGATCTTGGGAGGAGGAAATCGAAGTAATAATCGTGAGAGGAGAAAGAACCCACCTCTTAGATGTACGGAAAATGAGTTAAGTTTTGTGGCCTCAGGTGCTACACAAGTGTGCCTCGGAGGCACTTGTGATACTCTCAGGTGTTGCCTTACAGTTACCTAGGTGTTGCATGTGTTCGTTATGTTGTCATGGTAGTGTGTTATTTCCATCTGAAGAAAAGAGAAAAAAAAAAGATCGTCTGAGGTGATTTTCATGTTTTTGTAATACTTTAGTTACCTTAGTAGTGTTGCTTGTTTTGCTATATTGTGTCTTTAGCTGTGTTGCCCTGCAGATGGCTGTGTTGTGGTAGTGTATTTCTTTAATGCTTCTTGAGTTTCGTTTGCTCTACCTGATCTTTGTGTTGTCTTGTTTATTACTTTATATTTTCGTACTGCTGATTGTCTTATTGTTAATTTTCTCATATAGGAGTCACTTATATTTATCTAGTTTTACCTGTGGTGGTGTTAAAGTTATCTGTGAGCGAACTGGTCGATACTTGAGATGTGAATGTGCTTTATACCATCACTGGATGAGGGGCTCGAAAGAAGAGGGAAGGCACTGAAGGAAAGCTGAAGGGGGAGAAAAAAAAAAGGAAAGTTACGAGGTTACGGGAATGAGTGGAGAAGACTTGATTGTGATGCCGGCGATTGAGAGATTCTAAACCTTCCTAGCGTCTAGTGAGGAAGCAAGATGTAGTGTTACTTGTGTGGTGTGACACTAGTCATCGGCTCTCGACTGTGTTGCGCATTAGCAGGGGTGTGAGCGTTTGCTGTAGTTGCCCGTCGCATTATTTTTTTGCGAGTCTTCAAAAAATTTTTTTTTCACGTCAACTGGATGGTAGTTTTGTCGTCTTAGTTTAATTTTTCTCTAGCGTTACTTGCTTATATTGCGTGACGTCTGGAGTCATGTTGGATTTTATTGTGTTATTTATACTATGCTTCAGAATAGCTTGTCTTTTCCAAGGCTTTTTTGAGGTCAGAGTATTCAGTAAGAGTAATATATATATATATATATATTAGACAATGGTTTCCTCATGTGTACTATCACATGCATAACGTGTGTGAGCCCAGATTCGTCTGACGTTACGACATTCCATTATTTTACACTTGGAATCGCACATCTTCATTAAGAACTACTAAATCACCACTTCTTTTTCTATTGGAATCAGTTCTGAACGATCATACGAATGTAAACCCAGCTGGAGCCAGGAGCAGTTTGCCGGGTAATCAATCGATGAGTTGACTGTTACCGTCAATTCGTCGTCCGGAAGATCACGAAAAAAGTCTGTCAAAAGAACTTCTTAGTCTCGAAGTGACAAGATTTTTGCCCATTCACTTCTGCATGCCCGATTCCCACCACTTCCCCATGTTAGATGTTTCGGAAGGGATGGCAGAGAAGACACAGGGATGTGGGTGGCTGCAGTAAGGTGGTAGGGAGAACGAGGAAATAAGACGAGGGATAGAACAAAGGACGGGGGAAAAGTGATAGGAGGAAGTGGTGAGATCAGCAGTACAGTATTTCATAGAATATGACGTCAGTGAACACCACCCAGTGTTGTGTGAACCCATGTTGTGTATGGTAGACATGGTGAACCCTAATACAATGATGCATTATACACGAGCCACATATGTATGGTAATATAAGGATGTATTATACACGAGCCACATATGTATGGTAATATTGCTTCGGCGATTCGTTACAATACGATTTTATGTATTTCGTATGAATGTACTTACATGAAAGTGTGTATTTAACGTTGGTTGAACAAATGCGTAAATTGTAACAAAAGAACAAAAAAATTTCCGTGTATTGATTTGTTAAGTTTAGGAAAATTTATGTAGTCTGACATTTCCATTTGGGTTAGATTAGTGTGTTAAAACATATCTTCCATGGTTCATGATATGTACGGATTGCCAGATATTATTTTCATGGATATCTGTTGGAAAATCCGTCTCGGGTTTCGACCTCTTCGTAAGGACTCGGTGGTTCATTGCTGCTTGAGTTCCTCCGTATCCATTTTCGGGGCGATGGTTCGATCCTTGGATATGGCAACCTTGTCTCTGACCTGTTACCTGTAAAGGAGTCCAAGTTCACAGACCAAGCCATCACTCCCAGGGGTCGTGCTTAAATGAGATAGTCGTGCTGTCGTTAGTCGAAGATCGTCTGGTCGTGGAGTAGGATCGATGAGTTGTGATCGAGGGTCGTACCGTCGTGGTCGTAGATCCGTCTCGTCACGATCGAAAGGTCGTACCGTCGTGGTCGTGGAGTAGGATCGATTAGTTGTGATCGAGGGTCGTACCGTCGTGGTCGTAGATCCGTCTCGTCACGATCGAAGGTCGTACCGTCGTGGTCTTGGAGTAGGATCGATTAGTTGTGATCGAGGGTCGTACCGTCGTGGTCGTAGATCCGTCTCGTCACGATCGAAGGTCGTACCGTCGTGGTCGTGGATCCGTCTCGTCGCGATCGAAGGTCGTACCCTCTTTCGTTGTGGATACGTCTCGTGGCGATCGAGGGTCGTACCGTCGTGGTCGTGGATCCATCTCGTCGCGATCGAAGGTCGTACCGTCGTGCTCAGAAGATATTTAGTATACATCGCGCGGCAACACATCTCGGCTTTGCTCCGCTGCAAGAACGAACAAAACACAATATGAATAAAAACCTGAATCGCGGCTCCTTGATTGTAAGCTCCCACCCTGTGCCAAGTTCAACCCTCTCTCTCTCTCTCTCTCTCTCTCTCTCTCTCTCTCTCTCTCTCTCTCTCTCTCTCTCTCTCTCTCCCTAGCATAAGAACAAGGCTTGGCACTGGGCAACTCCTCCACCCCCCCCCCCCCTCTAGTTATTTCTAGATACTGTAAAAATCCGAAGAAGCGGGAAGGTTGAGCGAGACGCAAATTTGTTAGCCAACTTTTTCTTTCCCTTTGGGAATACTTCAGTTTTCCGTGGATACCAGCACGATGCGGTCTGTTCCCTGTGTGTGTGTGTGTGTGTTGCTGTCTGCAACACAGTTACACAGCGTACAGACATTTGAAAAGAGTTGTGCGGTAGCAGAGGAATGTTCAAGAGATGAGACTCTACAAGTGTAAAACTCCTTCCCCCATACAGTAAAAATCAGTAAACAGCGCAACACAAGACACACACACACACACACACACACACACACACACACAATGTCTTGAAGTGCGTGGACAAGGAACTTGTTCAGAGTTACATGTACAGTATTTTAAACCCAGTACGATCCCCTTCACCTGAAGAAATATTCAAAGTAGTAATATATTAGTATGAGAGGGAAACCAATGGTAGGAAAAAATACAACGGTTTGTACCCACCTGAAACCACGAGGGTAAAGCCGAGAGATGATGACCAGCCACATCAAAACAAGGTCTGTGTGTGGTATGTAAGAGATACCGATCACCACAGATCCAAAAGACAAGAGGACAAACAAACACGTAAGATATAAGAACTGGGCTACAGTAAGATATAAGAACTGGGGCTACAGTAAGATATAAGAACTGAGCTCCGGTAAGATATAAGAATTGAGCTACAGTAAGATATAAGAACTGAGCTACACTAAGATATAAGAACTGAGCTACAGTAAGATATAAGAACTGAGCTACAGTAAGATATAAGAACTGAGCTACGGTAAGATATAAGAACTGGGCTACAGTAAGATATAAGAACTGGGCTACAGTAAGATATAAGAACTGAGCTACAGTAAGATATAAGAACTGAGCTACGGTAAGATATAAGAATTGAGCTACAGTAAGATATAAGAACTGGGCTACAGTAAGATATAAGAACTGTGCTACAGTAAGATATAAGAACTGTGCTACAGTAAGATATAAGAACTGAGCTACGGTAAGATATAAGAATTGAGCTACAGTAAGATATAAGAACTGAGCTACAGTAAGATATAAGAACTGAGCTACAGTAAGATATAAGAACTGTGCTACAGTAAGATATAAGAACTGTGCTACAGTAAGATATAAGAACTGTGCTACAGTAAGATATAAGAACTGTGCTACAGTAAGATATAAGATCTGAGCTACAGTAAGATATAAGATCTGAGCTAGGGTAAGATATAAGAATTGAGCTACAGTAAGATATAAGAACTGTGCTACAATAAGATATAAGAACTGGGCTACAGTAAGATATAAGAACTGAGCTACAGTAAGATATAAGATCTGAGCTAGGGTAAGATATAAGAACTGAGCTACAGTAAGATATAAGATCTGAGCTAGGGTAAGATATAAGAATTGAGCTACAGTAAGATAGACTCCTACCCTGCTGGCCCCACTGCCTTACATTAAGAAAAAAAAAAAAGAGCAGAAGAACAAGGGGGAACATGACTTCGTCTTTTGTGTTATTTTTCGTTGGGTTTGATGACGTGGGATGTCGACCACGGGTGTGTCTTTTTTCTTTTTTTTTCATGGCAGAGAGGAACATACCCATCGCAGAATAGAGGAAGGAGCCCAAGTAGAGGGAGGGAGAGAGAGAGAGAGGGAAAGATGTGGGAGAATTACTTCCCTCGCTACGCAGTGGTATGGTGATGGAGCAAGCTGATCTGAAGAGGAGGAGGAGGAGGAGAATGTTGTGGGTGCTGAAGATTCACGACTTGCGTGTTGGAAATGAGAGGTGAAGGAAGGAAGGGATGGTTGTGGGGGGGGGGGGGGATGTAAAACTGTGGCACTCCCCCGCCGCCTGCACATTTGGGCAGTCCCACGTGGGTGATTACATACACAAACACACACACACTAGTGTAAAACTCCCTCCCCATAACACACGAATAGTAATCACACGCGAGTGCGCGTCAGCTCATTCGTAATTTACGCACAAACGAACATTGAATTCCTTGAGGACGACTTTACGACACATGAGCACGACGTTACGACCTACCCAGGGCGCGACGGTACGACCATGGAGCACGTCGTTACGACCCTTGAGCACGACGGCACGGCCTTTGAACACGAAGCTCCATCCTACGGGTTGTGACGGCCTGGACAGTTGAGCTGATCGTTAAGGGTCGTGCAGTCGTGTCCAAGGGACACACCATCGTACCTGAGGGGTCGTACGTAACGTCGTCGCCATCCTGCTCAAGGTTAGGGCGCTTCAAGACGACTGTGAGTGATAGCACTGCTCCACCACCCCACCTGTATACAGTTGTGTGCTCATAAGTCTATCGTGAAATTGTGGCACTTGGCAGCTTCCTCTGCGCCTAAGACACACACACACACACACACACACACACACACACACACACACACACACACACACACACAAGCCTTTGCCTTTGTCATAAAAAAGGAAAACTTATTCTCTCTTTTTTTTTTTACCTGTCTCAATCGTGCCAACATTTGTGAGTCGAGCTTGAGTGCCAGCACAGCCGGGACCCACTATCACCATTGACGAGGCTACGAAAATCCCTCTACGGTTGGGTCCTGAGCATGCTAACCACATCCACCACACTGCCGCCACCTCGACCACCACAGACAGCTTCTACGGTAGCATCATCGGTCACTCAGTGTTGGCAGTGCTTATTAAAGGCACCAGCAGAACAGTGGTTCGTATCACCAGTATCTGCAGTGATCAGAGTATGTAGATGAGTTGAGGAAATGTTTGTGGCCGGGGTGTGATGCCAGACCTTGGTCAGTGCTCGGCCAAGCAGAGGAATATGAAGCGGAATGGAAAACGAGTGTTTTAAGGAGACAGAGAAGATGGGAGATGAAAGTAATGAGCTAAAGATAAGAAAAAAAAGGAAGAAAAAGATGATATTTTTCATTATAAAACGCCTACAGTTTACAGCAGCGGCTGCGGCTCATCAACATCAGGTGCATCATCATTATCATTATCATCATCATCAGTAACTGCAGCTATATTAGGAACATCAACAGCGACTGTATAAGTAGCGCATCATCAGCAGCTCAGCAGCAGCTGTAACAGGAGTATATTCATCATTATCGTCATCAATAGCAGCTGTTGTAGCAACAGAAATTTATCATCATCATCATTGTCAGAATTATCTGTAACATCATCGTTATCATCTTCAGCATCAACTGTATCATCATCATCATCATCAACAGGAGCAACACTGGATGTATCATCATGTATCATTATCATCATCATCATCGTCTACAGCATCTGTGTCAGCAACTACATTATCATCATCATCGACAGGATCATCATCAGTCACAACAACGGCATCAATATGGCCATGGGCAGTAGTTGTACCATCAGCTTCAGAGACACCGTGATCATCAACCATTACGACGACGTCAATAACCCGTCTACCAACAGGGAGGAGAAAGAAGAAAAGCTCAAACACAAAGTTAAAACGTAACATATGCGACACAGATTGAGATGATGAGGAACAGATGGAAGGGGAGTAAGCGAGGTAAGGAGGATGGGGAAAGAAGAAAGAAAAGACGTAAAGACAAGGTGAGGAGGACGAGGAAAGAAGAAAGAATAGACGTAAAGACAAGGTGATGCCTCGAGGATGAAGGAATATGAAGGAAGAAGGGTAAAGTAAACAGAACAGACTATAACAGCGTAAGAGCAAAAGATTAAAGACGGTCCTGTTGGCAAAAGAGAGCGAGACTAGAGCCAAAGATAAAAGCTAATGAGACAAGTAGAAGCAAAGGCAAACAATGTACGAGATAAGTAGATAGAAAACAGCGATAAGCAAGCTGAACCAATGGGACTTAGAAAAGGAGCATAAAAAGGGACTGAACAAAAGCCTTAAAGAAGAGAGACAATAAATCAGATACTGTTGTGAAAGAACGAGGGAACGTAAAGTATGGGGGACAACATATAACACCAGCTTTAAGAACGAGGCGGCGACATGAACGAGAAAAAAGAAAACCATTTGTACTTAATAAACAAAAGAGAGTGGGGGGGAAAAAACTAGAGCATAAAGTACGGGATAGGAAAAGGGAGAAATGTAAAGTAGCAGGAAACAATGGACCAAACAAGAAAGCTGTTGGAGGTGGCGAAGAAGTACAACACAAATCACGTTAGGGAAGCGACGCCACCCTTCCCTCCTCCCCCAAGTTAGGGGCCCTCCCCCATCCCATCCCATCCCATCCCTTCAATAGCGGAGTATCATCAGGCTCTCTCTCTCCTACAATAGACGGCCTAGAATTTTTAATTAATGGGAAATTTTTAATTAATGGCTATAATTAACGCAAGCAGCATCTTAGGCAGGAAACAAAGAGGGGATGTTCTCGGTGATCTATGAAGGGGGGCGCCTTTTTTCATTAATGTCTCGCCCAGCCTCTATGGGACGCACGGAATGGGAATGGGTTCGATTCGTCAGGATTTGATAGGTCGTAAATTCCTACCTGCTGTATGGGAATCTAATGCTGATGGTGTTGAGGGGGGTTGAGGCATCGTCTAAGGCTAAGTCTTCGCTCCTTTTTTTTTTTTCTTTTTTTTCGAAGAGCTTCAGATGCGATAGAAGTCTTAAGAGATTTTACTGCAATGATTTTCTTTTTCTTTTTATTGATGGATCGATTCTTTTTTTCACTGGAGTTCGATAGGCATCAAAGATCATGAGTTTTTTTTTTTTTTTCATTAGTGAAAGATGATATGGATACGTTCTTGTTGCATTAGCTCGACATGGCTAAGCTTAAGAATGATCTGTCGTTAAATGTCAGTAATCCTTTGTTTTCAAGGCTTACATTTATTAGACTTTGTGTATGTGTGTGTCATATGACCTGTTCAGCCTGGTGAACAGCGGCTGTTTGAGAGCTTCGCTGGAACCTGGAAGCTTTAGTAGAGATTCGATGGAACATAAGAGTTTTAGAATAGATTTACTGGAACCTGGGAACTTTACAAAAGACTTGCTCGTACCTAGAAGTTTTATTAAAGATTGGCTGGAACGTAGAAGCTTTAGTAGAGTTGCCCTGGAACCTGGAAGCTGTAGTAGAGATTGGCTGGAACCTGGAGGCCTTAGTGGAGGTCTGTTGGAACCTAGAAGCCGTAATACTGATTCGCTGGAATCCAGAAGCCTCGGTAGAGATTCCCTGGAAGCTGGAAACACTCTGCCCATAGTCTGGGGAGTAGAACAGAACAGGTATAAAAGAGAGTGATGTCTCATCCTCTTTGAAGTACATCTGTTAGGGTGAAACTGGTCGAGTAGGGGAGTGTGTGGAGCTGGCGGGAGGGAGTAGGTGGGTGTAAAAGGGAAAGGTGGAGGAAAGTAGCTTGAAATGGGGGGTAAGGGGTGAAAGAGGGAAGTTACAGGGATGGAACGAGTGAGAAAGATGGGGTTGGTGGATGGGAAACAAATGGTAGGTGGAGATGGAATGGTACATGGGAATCAGTGGCACGAGGGAATTGAATATTACGTAGTGACGGAATGATATACGAGGACCGTGTGGTACGTGGCGGTAGACGAAGGGATCAAACTTATACGTAGGGGACCAAGTGATGATCATGATGGAAGGGGATGGGGGACATGTTCCGAGTGGTATTCAAAGAAGGGTGTATAAGGATTCGATAGCAAGTAAAACTTACTTACTTACTTAGATAGCAAGTAGTACTTATGACGAAATTCTGCCAGAGGGCAGGGCCAGCGCGTAACGATCACCGCAGGAATATCAAGAGTTGCGACGAACGAGTCGTGTGAATGTTCAGTATGAGATTAAGAGTCTGTGTGTGTGTGTGTGTGTGTGTGTGTGTGTGTGTGTGTGTGTGTGGACTGGAAGCCAGAAGAAATATTAAACAGCACACTTGGACCAAAGGAATGAAACTTAAAAGCTACTGGGAAGTGTTGACTCTGCGCAGTCGTCGATAACCCAAGAGAGAGAGAGAGAGAGAGAGAGAGAGAGGGAAGGAGGGAGGTCTGGCTGTTCTCCGACCGCAGGTTTGATTCATCACCATTACATCGTAGGTTTGAGCTGCTGCACTAATTAAGGAAGCCCACGCCTTGCTCTGATTTCCATAGCCTGAATATATATATCAGCCATACCTCATATTGGCAGGAATATATTATCAAGTTGTATAAGGAAGGCATTAAGCCTCCTCTTCTACAGAAGAGGACTAAATGGATGTATAGCATCATGTTACATATATATATATATATATATATATATATATATATATATATATATATATATATATATATATATATATATATATAACATTGACGTGCTGTCAATGGATTGAACCAGGGCATGTGAAGCGTCTGGGGTAAATCATGGAAAGTTTTGTGAGGCTTGGATGTGGAAAGGGAGCTGGGGTTTCGGTGCATTATACATGACAGCTAGAGACTGAGTGTGAAGGAATGTGGCCTTTGTTGTCTTTCCTTAGCGCTACCTCGCGCACATGTGAGGGGAGGGGGTTGTTGTTTCATGTGTGGCGGGGTGGCGACGGTAATGAATAAGGGCAGACAGTATGAATTATGTACATGTGTATATATGTATATGTCTGTGTGTGTGTGTGTGTATATATATATATATGTATACGTTGAGATGTATATGTGTGTATATATATGTATACGTTGAAATGTTTTTTTTTTGTTTTTTTTTTAAACTATTCGCCATTTCCCGCGTTAGCGAGGTAGCGTTAAGAACAGAGGAATGGGTCTTTGAGGGAATATCCTTACCTGGCCCCGTTCTCTGTTCCTTTTGGAAAATTAAAAAAAATAATGAGAAGGGAGGATTTCCAGCCCCCCGCTCCCTCCCCTTTTAGTCGCCTTCTACGACACGCAGGGAATACGTGGGAAGTAATCTTTCTCCCCTATGTATGTATATGTGCGTGTGTGGACGTGTATGTATATACATCTGTATGTGGGTGGGTTGGGCCATTCTTTCGTCTGTTTCCTTGCTCTACCTCGCTGACGCGGGAGACAGCGACACAGTATGATGAAAATAAGAATATCATATATATATATATATATATATATATATATATTGTAACCTTGATTTAACGGACTGATAAAAAGAGGGGATGGATGTCCTTTAATGCCGAATGTCCGTTATATCCTGATTGCATAGTATAATGAATCATAAACTAATTTAAAGTGCTTTTACTTATTGGTCATGTATATTGCCGTGGTTGATCACATCGACCTAGAATAACTTTCTTGCCTCGTCTGAGAAGCAGTAATGATGCTCCCGTGGGCCTGTTGTAAGTATAGGGTTGCGGTGAGGAGCAGTGATGCCGACGGAGAATAAGCAACAGCATCAGGTTTGACGAAGGAGTTTGAGCTTCAACTGAGTCATGTTCTGGCACTGCTTCCTTATCATGGTTTCCCTACGTACACGGAAATGTTCATTAATAGGTTTGCGCTTCGTGGTCAGTTCATGCGCCAGTGAAATGTACGATGAAATCTTATGTGATCTCGCGCAAGAGAGAGTTTTAGGCTACTTTTTTTCGGGATTGGCGGACAGTGCCCGTTGTTTCCGAAGTCCTTTGAATCGGGGTTTGATTCGTGTGTGTGTGTGTGTGTGTGTGTGTGGTTGTGTGATCATGTGCTGATGGGAATATTACGTCTAATTGTAAGGTCTTTGAATCTTCAACAGGTCATTTTGGGTGTTGTAGACGGGCACAGGATTTTATCCGGATTTTGTGGACTTTCAAACATTGTAAGGGTGGATGCCATGATTAGATAAGACAAAAAAATCCTATTTTGCACTTCACGTATTCATATCATGGTAGGATTTATTACAGGAGATTTCCCTTTGCAAAATATTCTTGGATTCCTCTTCTAGTCATTCTGCCACGATGTTCTTCGTGTTTGGCATCCGTTTTCGTCAGCTGTCACTTGTGCTCCTCTTGTAGCAATGCTTTCCCTATTTTGACTGCCTGGTCGTAACATTACCAGCTGGATCATCCCAGAAGGGGTTGCACAGGCAGGTTCCATCGGTGGCCTCGCCTCGAAGAACGATCTTGTTGCCTTGGGACTCGAAGTACGATTTGATATGCGCAAGTGGGGCCATGTCTTGCTTTCCATGAAGTCTTAACGTTGTACGTCGTGGCTCCTAGTATTCGTATGTCTTGGACCATCCACTAAATAGCTGGTAATACAGTTCATGTTCCAGTAGATTCTTAGGCTCTGGCATAGTGACCCTAGGAAGTATTGAGTAACAAGCAAGCAGACAGACAGGCGCAATGGCCTTTTTTAATTTTCAATCTGTCGTTAGCACACGGGGCCTCTTTCAGACGTAAAACTATTAATGAAGAACTTCTTCAGGTCTTCTCCAGGTATTTCCCAGGTTCCTTCTCAGGTCTTCCACAAGTCTTGTTAGGCCTTCGACAAGTCTACCCAAATCTTATCCGGGTCTTCCCAGGTCCCTTTCGTATCTTCCACCAGTTTCCTCGTCGTCAGGTTGAATCCATTTCTTATCAGCAGCCTCACCAACTTGACTGTCTCTTTAAGCATCGTCCCATCGAGTGCCTTAGGCGAGATTCCACCGTTGGCGGCGCCTCGAAGAGCGATGCTTTTGCCATCGAGCTCAGGATGCGATTGATAAGCGTCACGGTGGCGCCAGTTTCAGATTTCCATGAATTCTGAGGACTCGTTTCGCCTTGGATCTTCTCGTTCATATGTCGTGGACCGCCCGTGACACAAGTAGCCTGTGATGCAGTTAATCTGCCAGTAGATTCCAGGGCTCCGGCCCACTCATCTAGTTAAT
The DNA here is from genome assembly GCF_036320965.1 of Panulirus ornatus. Taxonomy (NCBI): domain Eukaryota; kingdom Metazoa; phylum Arthropoda; class Malacostraca; order Decapoda; family Palinuridae; genus Panulirus; species Panulirus ornatus. The sequence goes on along the minus strand of NC_092244.1, from coordinate 16,183,696 downwards.
GAATTAAGGACAAAACAGAGAGATTGACTGACAGACACAGGCATTTATGCTGTATTTATAAATGGATAAACTATAGTGTTAATGAATGCCTTCAACAAGTCTTCTCCAAGGCCCTCTCCATGTCTCCCCCAGGTCTGTTCGAGGTTAACGGGTCCATCCTAGGTCATCCATAGGTCATCCTCAGGTCACCTTCAGGTCTTTGCCAAGTCTTCCTCAGGTCTTTCCCCAACCTTCCCAGTTATCGCCTTAGTTCTTACCCATATTCTCCCCAGGATATTCCCCAAGTCTTCCCCAGATCATCCCAGATCTATCCCAGTTTTTCCTTAGGTCTTTCATAGGTCTTTCATAGGTCCTCCCTAGGTCTTTCCTAGGTCCTCCCAAGGTCTGCCCTAGGTCCTCCCCAGGTCTTTCCTGGGTCCTCCCGAGGCACGTTTAAAATGCTTTACCTTGGTATCGATATTTTAAGACTCTACGGTATTATCAACCCGCGTTTCCTCCTGAAGAACACAGCCAACAGGACGACGAGGGTGGAGATGTAGGGGTGAACCACCCCCACTTCAACATGCCTCTTGTTGTGAACTGTCGTCCAACAAGATTTGGTTAAGAGAGGGCCTTTGACCTAAGGGGTAATTAGATAACAGACAGACAGACAGAGAGGACATTTTGCTTATCACAGATTTATCAAAATGGTTTTCATCAAGGGGATGTGTTAGGGACGAACGAGCCCAGCGTATCCAAGGGTGCTTGAACCACACCATGAATTGTAGCCTTTTTTTCTTGTATTCAAGGTTAATGTATTGCTCGTTCCATATACTACATTTTATGTTCTCATATCAGTCGGTCATTAATTTCCTCCCACCCCCTTTTTTTTTCTCTCGCTCATTATGACTTCCATTTGTTTCTCTCTCTCTCTCTCTCTCTCTCTCTCTCTCTCTCTCTCTCTCTCTCTCTCTCTCTCTCTCTCTCATCATGATCAACGAACTCCTTCTCTTTACGTCTATCACTGTAGTCACCGAGTTATGCTTCTCTTGCTCCTTCACTGACCCCCATCATAAAGTCATCAACTCTCTCTCTCTCTCTCTCTCTCTCTCTCTCTCTCTCTCTCTCTCTCTCTCTCTCTCTCTCTCTCTCTCTCTCTCTCTTCCATCACGACGGTCTTGGTTATCACTAAGACTTCCTACTCTGGTTCTTCTTTAGTGTCCTCCGTCGTGACCAAGCCTTCCATCTCTATTCTCCTTCATGGTCCTCCAACATTAACAGTCACCAAGCCTTCCATCTCTATTCTCCTTCACTGTCCTCCATCATAGACAGTCACCGAGCCTTCCTTCCTCATTCTCCTTCACTGTCCTCTCCATCCTCTGATGATCGCCAAGTATTCCTTCTCTATTCTCCTTCACTGTCCTCCATCATTACAGTCATCAAGCCTTCCCCGTTGTCCTCCCATCAAACACACCCTTCCCTCCCACCCTTCCATCTCTACTTCAACCCGGGGGTTGTATTTTTTATTGCCCTTCCTCAAGTAATGTATTCAGCGTGTTATGATTTATTTTCCTTTTCCCATTCAAGCCTAGAAGGAGAGTAGCGCCCTTAACCAGAGGCAGGGAGGGAGGGAAGGAGGGAGGATTTTTCTCACACTCTCGTCAATTTTCATTTCCTGACAGACACTTTCTTCTTCATTCATTTTTCCCTTCCCGACTGCGAGCCGTTTGTTAGGTTGGGATAGGACGTTCTGGTTGCCGTGTGCGTGTGTGTGTGTGTGTGTGTGTGTATGTGTGTGTTTGTATGTGTGTGTGTGTGTGTTTGTGTGTGTGTGTGTGTGTGTGTGTCTATGTTTGTGTTGTATTAGCGCGTCGTTAGAGCATAAGATTCTTTTCTCCATTTTGCCTATCATTTTAGAGAAAGAAGTGGAGGAGGAGGAGGAGGAGGATTTTGGAGACCTGGAATGGATTGGTTGTGTTGATGGATCGGCATCGTTTCGATGGGGGGTTGAGGGGGTAGGTAGGTAGGTAGGCATGGGGTTAGGATGGGGGGGAGGTGTGTGGGGGGAAGGATTGGGATTGAACGTAGTAATAGCACTGACGGTCTAATCCGCGGGTGGGATGGGGGAGTCACACTAATAATTTTAAATTCCATGATGGATCCCACACTGGGGCTCTGTCTTACGCCTCAAGCCATTCTAACTCTTACACACCGGGGGCGCCGTAGCTCACAGCGTTTAAAGACGCACAAAAAAAAAGGAAAAAGAAAATAAGATAAAGGGGGGAACCTGTGTGAGATTTCCTCATGCCTCCTGTACACCCAGCCGAAGAGACAGACTTTACTACGTAAGTCCAAAGTCCCTTTCAGAGAAAGGATATCTACCAATGTACTGTCCTGGTTCGTCAAGTCCCCCTTGCTCATAAGAGAGGAGACTATATACTAAGTACCTATAGTATAAATTCCAGCAGATGCGAGCGTTAGACGCTGTGTTATTGATTTTCTGAGTCTTGTAGTCTGATCTAGGAGTATTACTGGGGGGTTCGACCGTGGTGGATGTTGGTCGTTCAGTGAAAACAGCATAAGAAGGGGGTAGGCCTAATGTGGTTGTATTCAAATTTTAGGGTCTGGTTCCATTAGGTGATCCCAGAGCATTTACATATGGCGAGTGTGACACCACTTACGCTGTCACAATACACAGGGCCTTTTCTTTGTCAAATTTTCCTTTTATTTCCCAGTCTGGTCTGGGTATTTGCCTTTATCGCTGCTTTCCAAGGCTGATTTCCTTGTTTCCCCCTGGACTGTACCCCCCCCCCCCCCCCCCATCACACACACACACACACACACACACACACACACACACACACATTTTTCCATTATCTCATTTGGATTTTTGTTTATATCTAATACTGTCAAAGTGATTTTACATACTAGGAATTACTCTAGAAATTGTTTTATTCTCTTTATTCTAATTCTTGTTATGACTAAATCATCTTACAACAAAGACATAAAGTTACAGAATAATCAATAATAGTAATATTTGTTAATTAGATAACTCACAAAATGTCCACAATATGCTAATTCATGAAATTTGCATATAAGAGCAGCTCGTCCCATAAAGAACATTTTTATGGCTCTTTGTATTGGATGTTCGCCTGTCGACTTCTCCAGTGACTCATGTTAATCCGCAAGAGCGATTCGAGGGTCGATAGAGAGTAGAGGACTGGATTGTATCTTCTCCACAGCCATACGACACAAGTCCATCTCGAGGAGACTGGAATCCACACAACCAAGTTAGCGAGTCTATGTACAGCTCCAGACTCCATAAAGGACCGTGTCTGTTGTTCATGTTAAAAGACTTCTTCGTCTGTTCAATTACAATAATTAGAGAGAGAGAGAGAGAGAGAGAGGGCGTTTCCTTTTTTTATATAAAGTGTGGTTGAAGGTCACAGAGCATGGGGTAGGTGTGGGGAGAGCAGGACCAGAGCGTACACTGGGTACAACACATGGATGTATGAGGGTGATAGGTTAGAGCGAGCGAGCCCACGGACCCAAGGGAAGGTTCTCGAATCGTCAGGAAGTACAGAAAGGGGGATGGGATGATGGCCTGGCGTTCGTCATGATACAGAGGAGAGCCAGGGGTACTTGTGATAGCGAGATGTATTCGCACAGACGATGAGAACACATTCTGATACAAGATTGTTATGGTAGTCAGAATACACTGACGTTGATCATGCAGAAGAGGAGGTGTCGAAGTACGTAAGGAGAATGGCGTGTCGCTGGTGACAATGCAGAGGATGTTTAGGTTACATCCAAGTACAAGATTCATAGTGTAATCGGTACATAGCGGATGTGTGTGTTTCATGGGATAGGTTACAGGCTTAAGGATGTAGTTGAGGGTGTAGTAGACTTTAGGAATGAGAATTTCCTTAACAAAAGCACCAATGTTTATGAAGTGACCAAACAAATTTCCTCAGTAATATTGGCCCCTGGAGACCTGAAATCATCGATTTTAGGATACTCTTCATTATCATGGTCAAGTGTATGTCTGTCATGTGCGGAGTAGAGACGACACTTGGAATGCTGTGGGTCATAAATTTCTATATCTTGCCAGATATACGTACATGCATACGTATATACGTACTGTGACAGTGACAGTTTCAAGCTGCCTGATACACTTTCTGTGTTTTCTGTTCTGTGCGTGTGTATATATATATATATATATATATATATATATATATATATATATATATATATATATATATATTTTTTTTTTTTTTTTTTTTTTTTTTTTTCTTTTAGGGGTGGGGACTTACACCGATCATAGTGTTTAACTCTGCTGGTGCCAGGTCATTAAGCATTTCTTTGAAGGTCTGCGTCCAGACGGGATGTTGTTCATATCCATCATCCTCAGAAGTTCAGTTTGATAGTCCGGAAGTTTAGTTTGTCTGTCATAAGTTACAGAGCAAACAGATCTTTCCCTATGTGACCACAGTCTCCATTGTTTAGTTTACCCTCATATTATTTAGTCGTGTGTGTTTATTTGGGGTACACACCTGGCTCAGTAGACGTATGTCTCACTATGTCTTTAAGGGTTGTCACCGGGTGAGTTAATCATCGTCAGTGAGGAGACTTGAGCCTCGCGTTTATAATACCTCAGATATAGTTTGCACAACGTGACTGAATCTCACGGCCTTTAAGCAAGTACGCCACCTCCCTGCCACACTGTCGTGCACACTGATACTGCAAGAAGGTTCAACACTGTGTGCTGACACGTCTCGTCTCTATACTCACCTCTCTCCTGTCACCTAACTCTTAGTCTTCCCTTGGCCTCTCTTCCTCAACTTTTGAAACCCATTGTTATCATTGTACTCGAACCATTTCAGTGTTCTTAGCCATCACTTTTGCAACCACTCCTCCCACAGTATCGACGTAATTTCTCTATATTTATTCCTTTCCAAACCCAGATCTCAAAGGAATATATAACCTCACTTTACACATTTTCCGTTAACCTGTTATTCCATGAACCAGTTTACCGTCCGCACATCAAGAGCTGCTACAGTTGCAGGTCACAGATGTAACCCTCAAGCTTTACCTCGTAGCGAGAGAAGCGCGTTTGCCTTTCAACTCAACCCAACAATTCATCGTTTCTTCGTCTGTCTTCCCTAAGTTGTTGCATCCAGATATTTGACATTTTGAACCTCCTCATTTGCACCTTCCCATCCACCTATGTTTTGGACCTCTGTATTTTTTCATACACCACCACTTTGATATGTATTACATCAATTTCAGAGTCTTTGTGCACGTTTCTATATTTCTCTATAATGCCCTGAAGTTTTGCTGTTAAATCCGTTTACAATGTACCATCTGTATACAGCAACCTACTAGCCTTCTTTCCCCCATCTTTTTTTTTAATAAATAATTTAGTTCCTCTGTTTGTAGTGGGGGCAGAGGCCTCACTTTATCACACCGTGTATAAGAACCGAAGATGGAAGATACAGCAGACCATTCCTTGTCTCGCACACACCCTCTCGTTTAGCCTGGCAGGAGTCGTTCGCTTCACTATGCCTCCTTTACCCATACACGACCAACGGTGATTTCGAACAGCGTCACTCCGTATCCATATGACACTTTCAACATATTCCGGAGACCATGTCCGCCAACCCTGTCATATGAATCGTTGATGCAGATCCACAAATGCTGTGTAAACAACGTATCTCTTTCTTATAACAGAGTCTGAACTATCTCACTGTAACTGTCTTGCTCCTGCAGCCGCGCCCCTTCGCAAATCCACCTTCGCTTATCTCCCGACGAAACCCCCACTTGATTTTCTTCTTTTAATTCTCTCAGCCACTGCTGCTCTTCAGAATACCTCGCCTCATATGCTTATCAAATTAGTCCGTCTGTAGCCCGTGCACAATCATCCCCTTAACGCCTTTATTTTTGTCCTGTGGCGTTAGTGCACTCATCTAGCTCCCGTGGTACACTGCCGCGGTACGTTCCTGTGGTACGTTGATCACGGTACAATGCTGTGTGACTAGCGTGGTACGTTACTGTGGTACGTTGACCACGGTACGCTGCAGTGTGACAAGCGTGGTACACTGCAGTGGTGTATTGCTGTGTTACGCTCACTGCGTGGTACGCTGTGACGTATTGATGTGTGTTACTGCCTTGGCACACCGTGACGTATTGCTGTGGCACGGCCATGGTACACTGATATATACTGCCATGGTACGCTACCGGGGTATAGTACCGTGGTACAAGTACCCTCCTCCTCCTGCTGGGGTCTCACATGGACTCCAGGCTACCTACCATCTGTGACTGCCACACACACCTCAGCTCCTCCTCCTCCTTCCCTCACCCTCGACATCACCACAGCCGCTCGTCCACTTGTGCCGCCGAGCCTCATAACACAGTCTTCTCCCCCTCATGCAAATAAGTGCTCCTTTTTTTCTTCTTTTTATCCGTCTGTTGCGGCCAGCATACCCATCCCATACGCTTTACATTGGCTTCAACTTCACTCCCTATCCTTCCCATACACTTCACAATGACTTCACTCCCTATCTGCAATATTTCGACCAGTCATACGGGGTATCAATTGTGTGTTGGAAATAGATTACTCATATTTCTTTTTTTTTCTTTTTTCATTTCATATTTCTTGGCAATACATTATAAATTTTTCTTTTTCGTTGTCTTCGTTGCCCAACTTTTGTATACACACACACACACACACACACACACACACACACACACACACACACACACACACACATGGATAAATGTATATGTGCATTGTCCACACATTCTGACTACATTAGCCTGAAGATCCTAAGTGCACGCTTGTGCTTGGGGTAAGAACTTAACGCACATGCGCGTCTGGTAGCTGTACGTACGTTGACTGTGTGTGTGTGTGTGTGTGTCAGGTGGCCGGGCTGGGCTGGGCTGGGCTGCTCCGGCTACGACCCCAGCGTCAGATCCAAGTATGAGTGACACTACGGGTTGTGCTACGTAGGTGTACAGTTGCCTCACTTGACGTGACTCCTTTGTTGCCTGTTACTCAATGAAAAACCCCGCGCCAGGTTGTGAGGGCTTGCCTTGTTGAAGCGGTGGCCATGCGTTTGGGTTGTTTCGTAGGGGATTCTTAAACGCGTGGATGTGCATGGTGGTGGTTGTGAGTGCATGGCGTGTTGATGACTGGGAGAGCGCGCGCGCACGTGTGTGTGTGTGTGTGTGTGGCTAAGGTGAGTGGCTGGATGACGTGTATTTAAAGACTATGGTTAGTTAGCGTCCAAGACCGTCCGTACTTCTTACCACGTCTTGCCATCTGGCTAAGCATATGATCACTTCCAGGGAATCGCTGGCTAACGCAGAAGAGGTGGTTTGTACTGATGTGGTCATCATATGTGGGGAGCAGTGAGGTACTGCTCCTAGTGTGTGTGTGGCAACTAGATATTGTGTGGGATCAAATCTCTTGAATACACCATCGAGGATGATATAAATGTCTCTGACCTTTTGAACACGACTGTAAGATTGTATTATTTTTAGGAGCACGACTGAACGACCCCTTGGGCATGATGAATGCCAATGGTTCGTACACTCATACTGAAGGTTCGAACCGTCTTGCTGAAGGGCATAAGTAAATGGGTTCACTTTCTAAACTTAAATTGTTTGCCATACATATAGTCATCAGTTGTCCATTATGAGACTGCTTCATAGCATTCCTCTCCCCATAGACCTAACTCTCTGGTCGATTTAGTTATACTATAAGTGATACAGAGATCAGCTTAGAAAAGATGTTGGGAAATAAGATTGTTGTATATAGAAGTTGAGTCTTTATAACACTTCCTTTAGATTCATTGGCCCCTCGCACTCTGGATTGATCGCCAGGTGTGTACAGACTCTCCCTTGAAAGAACGTCTCGTGGTTTATGAAGTCTCGTTGCTCGAGATTTTCCTCACCCAAGCTGGGAGTAGACGAGGCCGCTGCCTGCCACTCACCACTCCAGTCCAAGACAGCGTCTTCATGTCGGAGGAGTTTAACATACGAGGGGCATGTATACAAGCCACACACACACACACACACACACACACGAGAATGGTGAGTGTCCAAAAGTTGGGAAAGTCGGGTCCAAGTCCTGTATTCATGTCGTGTTGACTGGTATGTCTATTTACGAGCGAAATATTGGACATTGGAGCCTCCACATTTCATCCTTTCCCCACATATCCTGAAGGATACTTAGGACTCCCGCATCGAGACAATTTTGTTAATAGAGAAGTCCCCCCCCTTCCCTCTCCCCCGTTTGTTCTGTGTCTCAGGGTGTGGCTTGTTGTCATTCTCAGTAATTCAGTCGGACGGAAGTCAAAAACCTCGTGGATCCAGACCGTTTCTGAAGCAGTAGATCGATCCGGACCGTTTCTGAAGCAGTGGATCCGGACCGGACTGTTTCAGAAGCAGTGGATCGAGTGGACAGTTTCTGAAGCAGTGGATCGATCCGGACCGTTTCAGAAGCAGTGGATCAATCCGGACCGTTTCTGAAGCAGTGGATCGATCCGGACCGATTCAGAAGCAGTGGATCGATCCGGACCGTTTCTGAAGCAGTGGATCCGGACCGGGCTGTTTCGGAAGCAGTGGATCGAGTGGACGTGTCGCCGCCGCCGGAACCGACCGATGGGCGATATTTAGGCGTCCCTTCGTCACCTCGGTGTTAGGAAGCTGCCGTACGCTTCTTGGACGCTGTTATCCGTTACTCTAAGCTCCCCGGGCGCTACCGTAAGCTTCTTTGCGCTGCTACTAGGGACCGTAGACCCACCGTTACGTTACTGCCACCACTGCATGATACAGTTTACTACAGTGCTATGTGGTAGTGTATTATGCTCTGCTTTAATACCATCCGTTCCTCTCATATGGAAAGATGGTACAGGTCCTTTTAGGTCATTCCTCCTTCTCTTGTCTTTATTCATGCTCACGTGCCCTTTTTTTTTTCTTTTTGGTTTAAGGTCTACGTCATTGAGGATCTCAGTTCCGTGAACGAATAAGTTTTTTATCCCACATGAAAAATAAAGGCGTGGTCGTCGAGAGTTTTACCTCTAGGAGCAGACATCCTCAACTCGCATGTTGTGCTACTTGGCCCGTAAGGTATGATGACGATTTCTGATTTGATATCAATCTGTTTCATCCTCCTTTGCTTTTGACCTGATATTTTACCACCAGTTGAGGGTCAGCTCAAAACCCACGCCATACAGTCGTACTCAAGCGGTTGCATGGAGTAAGGGAGCGAGAACATCTGCTCTCACTCTCAAAGGTACGCTCAGACGGCAACGAACTATCCAGTGCCACGGTTCTGATCATCTTGGCTGTGGACTGAAGGAGAGGAGAAAATCGATCTATTTTTCCCTCTCCAGACTTAGTTACAGCGGAAGCGGCATGGCAACATTGATCGTGTTTCCCAGATGAGATCACGGGCGGAAACCTTCTGTGGCCAGATTGAGTTAAAAGTACCGAGATGAACAAGGGGGGAAAAAAAAAAGAAGAGAAAGTTTTATCTTAAAGCTTTGTACGTCTCCCAGGACTTGTGTGGTGTTTCATTGCTAGTATCCCCATTGTATAGTTATGTAGGTTTGAATTTTCAACGTCCTCAAACTTCTAAGCTTGCAGCTATCAAGGTTTTCAAGGCTTTAAGCTTTGTGTCTGTATGAGTGAATTTTCAGAGCTTTAAACTCTTCATCTACCGGGGTTTTAAGAGCTTTAAGCTCTTCATCTACCAGGGTTTTAAGAGCTTTAAGCTCTTCATCTACCAGGGTTTTAAGAGCTTTAAGCTCTTCATCTACCAGGGTTTTAAGAGCTTTAAGCTCTTCATCTACCAGGGTTTTAAGAGCTTTAAGCTCTTCATCTACCAGGGTTTTAAGAGCTTTAAGCTCTTCATCTACCAGGGTTTTCAGGGCTTTAAGCTCTTCATCTACCAGGGTTTTCAGGGCTTTAAGCTCTGCATCTACCAGGGTTTTCAGGGCTTTAAGCTCTGCATCTATCAGGGTTTATAAGGCTTTAAGTTCTGCATTTATTAGGGATCTTGATATGGTAGTGATAATATCTCCCACATACATATATGGGACTTCGAAATTGTAAATGTTCAGTCTTTTATATTTACTGGCTGTACACCCACATAAATTGCACTCTCCAGACATATTAGAATTGTGGTGGATACCAACCACGTAATCCAACATAGCAGACATTGATGCAGTATAGCACAAGACCTCTCATAATCATGATGGAGCTTCCAAGCTGTAAACATCGTCACATCACTTCTTAGCCTTTAGGGCACCTGGTGGATGTAGCTGGCTCTCTAAGAGCTGTGAATGATCCATAGAAAAGGATCCCAGGGAAGGGAGGTAATTAAATATATATATATATATATATATATATATATATATATATGTGTGTGTGTGTGTGTGTGTGTGCGTGTGTGAAGCGGTCGGAGTAAACTATGGGAAGGTCTGTGGGGGCCTGGTTGCGAATTGGAAGCTGTGGTTTCGGTGCATTACACACGACAGCTAGAGAATAGATGTAAGCAGCTGCCGCCATTCTTCGTCTGTTCCTGGCGCTTCCTTGCGACGCGGAAAACGGCGATCAAGTATGAAAATGTATCTAAGAGAGCGTGTGTGTACCAGGTACGTTTTGTGGGAAAGTGGTGACTTGAGAGGATACTCAACAGAGTATCAGAATGGGGAGGAACAGTGCAGTTCGAGAAGTGGTAGAGGATGTGTCGCCCATGTGTTTCTTTGCGAAAACATAGGAGAAATACTTCAAGAAGGAGAGGAAGGGAGCGTATCATAAGGCTGCTTAAGATTCCTTATGGAAGCTGCTGCGAATGTAGGGCGTAGGAGAAGAGCTATGCTAAAGGTAGATTGGAAAGTTATTATCGGGAGAGTAAGGCTTATGTGCGAGGAGCGTGAGCAGTGTCCAGGTGAAGGTGGGTATGCCTCACTTATGTATGATATCACAACGGCTTCTTCACTTGTTGTCATGGATGGGGTGGTGAAGGAGGTAAATGCGAGGGTCTTGGAGCAAGGTGTGGGTCGCCAGAATGCTGGTGACATTTTGTGTGTGTGTGTGTGTGTGTGTGGTTGGTAGATGATTCAGTTGCTGTTTGCAGATGACACGGCTCTGGCGGCGGACTCGAGTGAGAAACTGTAGAAACTAGTATCCGGGTTTGGGAGAGTGTGTGGTGTGGTGAGGTGAGAGGGTAGCAGAGGAGATAAGACTAAATAGGTTGGTTGAAGTGAGAGTTTGATGGTAAGATCCTGGAGGAAGTGATGTGATTTACACACCTGGTAGTGGACATGACAGCAGATGGAATTGTGGGATCTGAAGTGGAGTGGTTGAAGGGAAGGGGGAATGTCCTGGGTGCATTCAGGAGTGTGTGGAGAGAAAAGGGTCTTTCAGGGCAAAGATGGGTATGTTTGATGGTATATTGCCCACAGGCATTTCACCTCCAACACGTCTACCCTCTTCCGTACTTTGTCACCCAGGGTCTACCCCTTGCACCCATATAACACCGGCGGGACTAATATACCATCAAACATACCCATCTTTGCCCTGAAAGACCCTTTTCTCTCCACACACACTCCTGTATGATTGTGTAAGGATTGACAACGAAAGGGGAAGGTACGGTAGGAATCGTAATATTGTTGAGTGGGGGAAACTAAAGAGGATATGCTGAAATGGTTTGGACGTAAGGAGAGGATGAGCGAAGAAAAACTGATGAAGAACTAAGGGGACAAATGTACATAAATTTGTAGAAAGCCAGGGAGGGTTAGAAGCGCTGAGGATGTGGAAGAATGGAGTGAAAGAAGCTTCGTGTCATCAGGTCCTAAACATTCAGGATTGTGAGGGGTGTGCACGGAATAGAGACAACTGGAGCAGTTTGGTATACAGGATTCGACGGGGTGTTAAGAGGCTGAACCAAGGCATATGAAGTGGTATGAGGGAAACCCCGGAACGGACTCTGGGGTTTGACTGCGATTAAAGGTCGTGTTTTAGGTGCATTAGACAAAACAAGTAGAAAGTGGATGTGAACAGAGGAGTAAGTTCTCGGTCTATTCCTAACACTACCTTACTAATACGGGAAACGGCGAAGGAAAATGAAGAAAGATATATATATATATATATATATATATACATATATATATATATTATCCCTGGGGATAGGGAAGAAAGAATACTTCCCACGTATTTCCTGCGTGTCGTAGAAGGCGACTAAAAGGGGAGGGAGCGGGTGGCTGGAAATCCTCCCCTCTCGTTTTTTTCTTTTTTAATTTTCCAAAAGAAGGAACAGAGAAGGGGGCCAGGTGAGGATATTCCCTCAAAAGCCCAGTCCTCTGTTCTTAACGCTACCTCGCTAATGCGGGAAATGGCGAATAGTTTGAAAGAAAGAGTATATGTATATATATATATATATATATATATATATATATATATATATATATATATATATATATATATATATATATATATATATATTATTAAGAATATATGGTGTGGGAGGCAAGTTGTTAGAAGCAGTGAAAAGTTTTTATCGAGGATGTAAGGCATGTGTACGTGTAGGAAGAGAGGAAAGTGATTGGTTCTCAGTGAATGTAGGTTTGCGGCAGGGGTGTGTGATGTCTCCATGGTTGTTTAATTTGTTTATGGATGGGGTTGTTAGGGAGGTGAATGCAAGAGTTTTGGAAAGAGGGGCAAGTATGAAGTCTGTTGGGGATGAGAGAGCTTGGGAAGTGAGTCAGTTGTTGTTCGCTGATGATACAGCGCTGGTGGCTGATTCATGTGAGAAACTGCAGAAGCTGGTGACTGAGTTTGGTAAAGTGTGTGAAAGAAGAAAGTTAAGAGTAAATGTGAATAAGAGCAAGGTTATTAGGTACAGTAGGGTTGAGGTTCAAGTCAATTGGGAGGTGAGTTTGAATGGAGAAAAACTGGAGGAAGTGAAGTGTTTTAGATATCTGGGAGTGGATCTGTCAGCGGATGGAACCATGGAAGCGGAAGTGGATCATAGGGTGGGGGAGGGGGCGAAAATTCTGGGAGCCTTGAAGAATGTGTGGAAGTCGAGAACATTATCTCGGAAAGCAAAAATGTGTATGTTTGAAGGAATAGTGGTTCCAACAACGTTGTATGGTTGCGAGGCGTGGGCTATGGATAGAGTGGTGCGCAGGAGGATGGATGTGCTAGAAATGAGATGTTTGAGGACAATGTGTGGTGTGAGGTGGTTTGATCGAGTAAGTAATGTAAGGGTAAGAGAGATGTGTGGAAATAAAAAGAGCGTGGTTGAGAGAGCAGAAGAGGGTGTTTTGAAATGGTTTGGGCACATGGAGAAAATGAGTGAGGAAAGATTGACCAAGAGGATATATGTGTCGGAGGTGGAGGGAACGAGGAGAAGAGGGAGACCAAATTGGAGGTGGAAAGATGGAGTGAAAAAGATTTTGTGTGATCGGGGCCTGAACATGCAGGAGGGTGAAAGGAGGGCAAGGAATAGAGTGAATTGGAGCGATGTGGTATACCGGGGTTGACGTGCTGTCAGTGGATTGAATCAGGGCATGTGAAGCGTCTGGGGTGAACCATGGAAAGCTGTGTAGGTGTGTATATTTGCGTGTGTGGACGTATGTATATACATTGTGTATGGGGGTGGGTTGGGCCATTTCTTTCGTCTGTTTCCTTGCGCTACCTCGCAAACGCGGGAGACAGCGACAAAGTATAAAAAAAAAAAAAAAATATATATATATATATATATATATATATATATATATATATATATATATACACACACACACACACACACTCACTCACTCACACATTACCTTTCAGCCCCTGGAACACTCAGGAAGTGTAATCCGTGTTTGTCTAGGGAGTGTGTTTTCTGATGGGTGTGTGTCTGGTGGGCTGGAGTTCAAGAATGAGTTGGGAGGGCGGCTGGTTAATGTTTAACAGGTTAACTCCTGTTTTTATGTTTTTTTGCGAGAGCTTTATTTGTCGGGGATAGGGATTAGGGGATCAGTGAGTAGAGGTTGCCGAAGTGTGAAGCAAGGGTAAGGTTTTTTATTTCTACTTGAGGGTTGGTGGTTTGTTATGGTGTGGTTTGGGTGGGAAGAGTCTCGGTGCTGTTGCAGCGCGGTGAGCGCTAAGCATGTTGAGGTGGGATTGTATTGAGAGGATTTTCATTTCGTTGTGTAGTTGTTATGTGGTTTTGCTTGCGAGGCAGCCAGTGATTGTTCTGAGAGCACTATTTTGTGTGGTTTGCAGTTCTGTTATGTTTGTTTGCCTTTGAGAGGATGGAAGACCAGGCAGGTGAGGCGTGGTTTAGAATGGAGCGAATGAATTATTTATTGAGTAGGATGGTAAGGGATTGTTTTTCTCGCCTGAAGACTTTGATACACACACACACACACACACACACACACACACACACACACACACACACACACACACAGATATAGATGTAGAGGATTTCGTCACTGAAGAGCGACTGGTGATGGTCGCACTGGTTGTGGTGGTGGTCGTGGATTAATGGAGAGTTTTATAACTGAAAAGGTGATGGTGGTAGTGGTGGTGTTAGGTAGAAGAGACATCATTTGTCAGGTGCCAGTCTGGTGTTTGTTGGCGCGGTCGATGATCCCCGAGATATTCTTTTTTTCACTCCTTTGGTTTTGTCGACAGACAGATGGCGCAGGAAGCAATGCAAAACCGTTCATTTGTGGTTATTTATTAAAATCATCATGACCGAGTCTGCAGGGAATCCTCAGCCAATACCGTCAGACAACAGCTGGCAGTCGTACACAAGAAACTGGAATGTGAGAAGACTGTGTATAAATGTGATGAATGTAAAGTAATAGCATTGAGCCCGAATCGTCCGCGTTTAACAGTTGAGAATGAAGTTAACGCGTCGTTGGCCTCATAAAGTCAGCTCACAGCAAGCAGCTCATCCGGTAACGCGGGTGTTTTCTAATCACTTTCGGCAATAACTCTCGTGAGTGAGTGACCACACTTCCGGCATCGAGGCTGGGCTGGAATTACGTCAGTCAAGGGCTGGGTGCTCCCACAAGGGGTCTTACTGGGAGCCTGGGACACTGGAGGAGAGCTGCTGCATGCTTACTAATTTACTGATGTAACACACACACACACACACACACACACACACACACACACACACCAAACCTGTTGCCATAGCCTCACTTTGCGGAAAGCTTTATGGGAGATTGTCTGCTGGCAGATATTTAGAATAACGTTATATTACACGTATAACGAAGTATTAGGAAAACTCTTCACATCCTGCGTTAGTGTATTTCTATAATTGATCACCTTACTTATAGAAGTACATAGAGCTCATAGAGAAGGTCCAGAGGAGGACAGCAAACTTGGCACCTCAGTTAACTTAGAGTGAGAGGTTGAGGGCCATTAATTTTTTTTAACAGTTGAAAAGAGAGAGGGGTGAGTTGATCACAAATTTTATGTTTTTAAATTGGATTTAAAGATGTAATTGTGAATAGTTCCTGGAAAGACTCAAATGTAGAACAACAAGCTGCCACACTGTGAAAGTAAATAAGAAACTTACAAAAAAAAGAAAGTGCCTCTTTTATTATAAGTGTGATGGAATTGTGACTGTGGTCATTATACTGAAGGTTAAAAAGTTATATGATGGAGAAAGCTCAAAGGATGGGACCCCACGAATGTAGAACTCCCTGTGCTGCAGAAAATACGTTATTACTAATAAATTGGTTATGACACACACACACACACACACACACACACACACACACACACACACACACACACACACAGTAGAGCGGTGGTTAGCATTGCAACACGAGTTCCATAAAGGGAGCTGGCCTACAGACAAGTTGGTTGTTCATCCTTCGTGTTTTCGGTGGGGTGGTTGCATCTTGGACATTAGAGGTCCTGTGAAACGGGAAAACTTGATGTAATATTAAACGAGGTGGTTGGTGTCCAGAGCACAGACTAGAAGGTGTAACACGTGTATGTCAGGGGAGTGCAGTTTTAGGAAGGCGTACATTATGGTGGAGTGGAGTTTCAGACTGGTTTGAGAGGGGGACGGGGGCGGTTCAGTTCTTACCAAGTCTTGGTAGCGTGCGTATATTTTGTTAGTTTTGTTTTTATCGGGAAGGGTGGCTCTGTAGTTATTGGTTTCACGAAAATGTAAATCCAGACCTCCCCCTCTCCAGATATAGAGATTGTAATGACTCGGTAAATGCTAAGCATCCCACACACTCTCTGCAGTCCAATCTTAAAGTCCATGCCTCGGGATATACATCTGTCTGAAACTACATTTCCCCAGACATACAAGAGTAACTCATTTTCTTCTGTGCTCTGGACGCAGAACTTCTCCCCAGCATTACGAACATCGATTCAGCACATCATAGAACTCGTTCTTGCCAAAGGTTCAGCCACCACATTGAAGACGCTGAATCCTCACACTTCAGTTGTGTCACAGTCACCTCTCACAGACAGACTAATAACATCACAGCACTATTTGGTGATATTATGTCTTGGGACATAATATATATATATATATATATATATATATATATATATATATATATATATATATATATATATATATATATATTCAATACAGTACGAAAATGATGAACCCAAGTTTTAACCAAACTCATTTATTCTTGAGAACGATTAGCCACAATAATCTACTCCTAATTTTCTTTCACCGTCAGTTATATTTGCTTGAAGACTAGGGCAATATAATCATGTATCTGGCAGTATTTACAGAGGTTTAGTTTAATCTACCTTGTTTGGTGCTTCCCCCAGATTATGTTTTAATCACACTGCAAGACTTAATAGATTATGCTCTGAGTCATTACTGGTTTTTTAGTTTGGAAAGTTTCCGCTGTTGAAGTATAGTCAACCAGCTTTGTTATATATAAAAACTGACGGGTTTACACACACACACACACACACACATATATATATATATATATATATATATATATATATATATATATATATTTTTTTTTTTTTTTTTTTTTTTTTTTTTTTTTTGCCGCTGTCTCCCGCGTTTGCGAGGTAGCGCAAGGAAACAGACGAAAGAAATGGCCCAACCCACCCCCATACACATGTATATACATACGTCCACACACGCAAATATACATACCTACACAGCTTTCCATGGTTTACCCCAGACGCTTCACATGCCCTGATTCAATCCACTGACAGCACGTCAACCCCGGTATACCACATCGATCCAGTTCACTCTATTCCTTGCCCTCCTTTCACCCTCCTGCATGTTCAGGCCCCGATCACACAAAATCTTTTTCACTCCATCTTTCCACCTCCAATTTGGTCTCCCACTTCTCCTCGTTCCCTCCACCTCCGACACATATATCCTTTTGGTCAATCTTTCCTCACTCATTCTCTCCATGTGCCCAAACCATTTCAAAACACCCTCTTCTGCTCTCTCAACCACGCTCCTTTTATTTCCACACATCTCTCTTACCCTTACGTTACTTACTCGATCAAACCACCTCACACCACACATTGTCCTCAAACATCTCATTTCCAGCACATCCATCCTCCTGCGCACAACTCTATTCATAGCCCACGCCTCGCAACCATATATATATATATATATATATATATATATATATATATATATATATATATATATATATATATATATATATATATATTCCTAAGAGCCCACGGGGAAAATGAAACACGATAAGTTCCCAAGTGCACTTTCGTGTGATAATCACATCATCAGGGGAGACACAAGAGAGAAATATAAGTCAGTTGATATACATCGAAGAGACGAAGCTAGGACGCCATTTGGTAAACATGTGATTGATCCTTTCCAATATATATATATATATATATGTATATATATATATATATTGGAAAGTCTTCAAAAATTGGCTCATACACAAAAAACGTATTTGAAGGAAAGTCTTGCGATCGGCGTTCATTTTCAGAAACGATTGAATGTAATTTTTGAAATGAAAACTCCGTACTCATGTGTAATACGAAACCGCGTATTTCCCCTTAACCGAGGTGTGATGATTACTTTTCCAGGTGTGTAGGTGTAAGCGTCGATAGCAATGTAATTACTGATGATTATGTCTTCTAATTTCAGTGATTACGTCCCAGCGTATTCTTGGATGAGAAGACGATGATGGTGAGATGAAAGTCATTTGCGTGTTCTATTTTTCTTTTATTTTGGCAGTAACAGACAGCAGCGCAGGTAGAGGGTGTTGTAGTGAACGGATGGAGAAGATAAAGGGGTGGCGAAGTTTAAGGGTGGTGAAGATAAAGGGTTATGAAGTGAATAAAAGTTCAAGAAGAAGAAGAAAAAAACAAAACAAGACGTGGGACATTGGAAAATGGGAGTTAGAAAATGAAGGGGAAGGAAGTTTAACAGGTGGGTGAGTGGTTGGGCTCGTAATAAGTTAGCTAGTGATTACTTCATGTTATTTTTTTTTTTTCCCCTGATGATGTGTGGGAGAATTTTGGCGGTCGCGTCATGCTCTCAGCTTCAATTCTGCGTCTTGGGAGTTATCTGTGTTCTCCAGATGGGTTTCGGTGGAGGTGTATGAGTTCTCCCGTTCATAATTGAGGCATCTCTCGTGTTCCAGTCTCGTAGACCCTCGCGAGCTTTTGTCATGCAGTCTTGTGGCGGCTTGTGTCTGTGTTCGACTTTCGTAGATGTTCCTGTCTGTGCGATGCAATCTCCTCTTTAATTTTTTTGCTGGCTCGTATTTCTGTTACAGTTCTCCCCCAAGATCTCCATGGCTTTGTCATGCGTTTCGTAATTTGACAGGCAGCTGTTGGTCACAGCATGTACCTCCTGCCTGTTGCTAGTACACGGACACTTATAATTGATAGCAGATCTCAGGAGTTTGCTTTGGAACTCTTCAGTAAGATTTTATGATACTCGGGTTGGGTTACTGCAAGGTAGTCGATGACAGACAAGACCATAGGCCTTGTGGTAAGTGGATACTGTGTAGTTTGGTGTTGAATATGGTTCCACGTAGATAGCGTCGCCCTTCATTTGTCTACCTTTTCTTCTGGCGTCTATGATAAAACTCACCATCTTTGCAACAGGAAAGCCCCGGATTCTTAAACTGCAGGAAAATCACAGGTTCTTAAACTGTACGAGTTCGCCCTTAGTGATCAGTTTCGGGTTGATACATTGTGCTTTTGGAACCCTTGTGACTCTGGTGGCATACTATTGTATTTTCCACTCTTTTCGTGATAACTGATTTGGCTCCAGTTTGTTTCTGAAGCGTCCCCTTTGAAAATCCTATTTGTTTTCAGATATTGTTTGGCGTAATGTCCCATTATACTGTAGTTTTGCTTTCTGTCAATATGTCTGTGATGTGGGCGATGAAAAATAGTAAGGGGGAAAAGACGTTGCCCTAAGAGACTCCAGCTGAAAGGAACTACAAGCAACAGCAGGAGACACAGAGTTTGTGGCACTGAATCTAGTGAAGAAGTAAGTAAGGAAAGATATCGACTAAGGGCAGATAAAATGTATTGATGTGGGACCTGTGCTTTTCTGTTTTTAAAAAGGTAAATACTAGATTTCTGAACATTACCTCAAGAAGAGCTTGAGTTCCCTGAGTCTGAAGTTTGGCCCAGTGTCGTACCAAACATTATCATTAGGCAAGCTTTATAGGTCCTACCTATGATCTCATAACGCTGAACTCGAATTCCCCTTTGCTTCCTTCTTCACCACCTTTAGTGCCACCACCTCTGCCGTTGCTTATATAGTTCCTTTCTCCCGTCTGAACATTAGAACTCTTCGTTTCGGAAGTCGGTTTTTTTTCTTACCCTCTTCAGTGATCTCTAAAGTCTTGTTGAGTCGTGCATTATTCCCGGTACTTTTAGAAATAAATTAGTTCCGTAACTCACTGTTTGAACAGATGACATCATACCTTCCCTGTAAATCATTGTTTTTTTAAATGATGAACGCCTCTGGATCTTGTCTGAGGACTGTGCTAGTGAGGCGAGTGTGTTGTATGTGTTCTCCAAGACTTGGATGGCTGACGGTGAGAGGCTGAGGAACATATTCTTGTTGACTTTTCCTTCCACAAGGTTTTGCGTTTTCTTTTTCCCCTCGCTGCTGGTGACCTCCGTTGTGATAATTTTCCGGAGTCGTTGCATTCCATCCCTTGTAGCATAGCTAAGTCGGCTGGATTGTGAGGCCTGGCAGGAGAAGACATCCTCTAAGGTCTTCATCAATGTTTCAGTAGTCAGTGTGATTATCGCCTTCCTCTTCATTTATGTCTCCGTTGTTGAAAATTTACAATCGTCTCTTCTTTTTTTGTTTTAAGACCTCTGTTGGCCTCTGTACTCTCTCCACACTAATCTCTTACTTAGCTCGGTTTCTCCAACTCATCGCTGGCGTTCTCGAAAAGACCCAGTGATTTATTGCTCTTTCCATTCTTTGTGATTCTTAAAGACTTCGTTCCAGTCGTGCCTTCAGAACAGTATTTACACCCGTTGCTCGAGTCTGCAAACAGTTATCATAAACTAGGAGCCAAATTATGTGCCTTTCACACCATTTAGTGGGAGTAGACTTTGGGCTGTTGTAATCTATGACCTCGCATTTTTACAGCTGTATCATGACCTCTTGTATATCTAGAGCTACATTACTCTCGTGCTGGTGGTGTTTCCATAATGTTTCGTGTGTAAGATGCTGATAGGGAGCTTCAAGAACTGCAGTATTGCCGGACGAAGTCACAGTGATGTCAGGATTCAATTTCCAGTCTTCTTTTCATTCCTTTTCCCCCCGGTATCCGGGAGTTTACAACGGGTTTGCTAATGAAATGTGAATAATCCATCAAGCTGGAAGGGTCGGGGTGAAGCTGCTCCAAGGGGTTCTGCTATCCAGAGGTGTTGAGATTGAATGTGTGTGTGTGTGTGTGTGTGTGTGTGTGGGTGTGTGGGTGTGTGTGTGTGTGTGTGTGGGTGTGTGTGGGTGTGTCTTACGGGGAGCGAGTTACACACTCGTGTTTCCCCGTCTCTTAACTTTTATATAAGTACCATATCTATATTCTTATGTCTACACACACACACACACACACACACACACACCAGCCTAAGGCAGATGCCCATTTATCGATCAGGCCCCAAGGGGAGGATGTACAGCTGGGATGGACTGTGGGTCCACTTCCGCGCCCAGGATTCGAACCCACGAGGGCCCGGATAACCCTGGACGGAACCGAGCGGGCTCGTGGTCAGGGACGTGTGTGTGTGTGTATTTTAAACTCTTTATCCCGCCGACTTGTGTTTCCTTTCTAGTGTATTT
Source organism: Panulirus ornatus (assembly GCF_036320965.1). Classification (NCBI taxonomy): domain Eukaryota; kingdom Metazoa; phylum Arthropoda; class Malacostraca; order Decapoda; family Palinuridae; genus Panulirus; species Panulirus ornatus. The sequence goes on along the minus strand of NC_092244.1, from coordinate 16,162,398 downwards.
ATTATTTATACTTTAATCCCTTTATAACCTCTCGTTGTGTGTGTCATCTCATTATTCCTCCTCATTCTTTCATCTTTCACTGTTCGTCTGTTTTAGCGAGTTTCTCCATTCGTCCACTTCGTATCTAAGCTTCTCAGTTCGTCCAAGCTTGCCTATTCTTCCACTTTATATCCAAGCTTCCCTTAGTCTTCCACTTTATATCCAAGCTTGCCTATTCTTCCACTTTATATCCAAGCTTCCCTTTAGCCTTCCAAGTTTTTCTAGTCGTCCGTTTTGTGTCAAGCTTCTCCATTCGTCAGCTTATCCAGCTTCCTTATTTCTTGCTCTTCTATCGTCTCTCACCATCTGTTTATCATTGTCTCCTTGTTTACCTCTCTAATTTAACTTTTTTCCCGTTTCTTTACGTTTTCTTATCACATACGTACTCTCAGCTACTCTTTATTCTGATTTTGTGTAAGTGTTGATTTACTGTCCCCCTTTGATATTCTTCCTTTCTTTATTTTGCCTTTTTTATTACTTCTGTCCTCTTACTTCCAGTATTCTTTCTGTCATTTTATTTGCTCTCTTTTTGTTTTTAAGTTATCTACTTTTTTCTAATTACTTGGCTTTATCTGTACTTTTCCTGCTCTTTCTTCTTAATCATTATCATCAATATCATCATCATCATCATCATCTTCTTCTTCATCACCTTCCTTTTCTTCATCACCCATCTTCTTTTTCTTCTTCTCCATCATCATCATCATCTTCCCCATCACCTCCTTCCCCATCACATTCGTCTTCTATTCTTCCCCACCTCCTCCTCCTCCTCCTCCTCCTCCTCCTCCGCGCACCACCTCCTCACGTGGTGTCAGGCCCTGGCGGTGGTGGCGGGTAAGGCGGGCCCGTTCCTCCCGCACGCCACATATGAAGGACATTTCTCAGGCGACACCCAATCCCCTGATTTGAATATAATGGTGAATGGTGAGCTGCCGGCTGGCTGCTAGCTGTGCGGCGCGCGGCCGCTTCCTCTCTCACCGC
>NC_092244.1:16126381-16156381 GCF_036320965.1 Panulirus ornatus | reverse complement strand
GTAAGGCATGTGTACGTGTAGGAAGAGAGGAAAGTGATTGGTTCTCAGTGAATGTAGATTTGCGGCAGGGGTGTGTGATGTCTCCATGGTTGTTTAATTTGTTTATGGATGGGGTTGTTAGGGAGGTGAATGCAAGAGTTTTGGAAAGAGGGGCAAGTATGAAGTCTGTTGGGGATGAGAGAGCTTGGGAAGTGAGTCAGTTGTTGTTCGCTGATGATACAGCGCTGGTGGCTGATTCATGTGAGAAACTGCAGAAGCTGGTGACTGAGTTTGGTAAAGTGTGTGAAAGAAGAAAGTTAAGAGTAAATGTGAATAAGAGCAAGGTTATTAGGTACAGTAGGGTTGAGGGTCAAGTCAATTGGGAGGTGAGTTTGAATGGAGAAAAACTGGAGGAAGTGAAGTGTTTTAGATATCTGTGAGTGGATCTGGCAGCGGATGGAACCATGGAAGCGGAAGTGGATCATAGGGTGGGGGAGGGGGCGAAAATTCTGGGGGCCTTGAAGAATGTGTGGAAGTCGAGAACATTATCTCGGAAAGCAAAAATGGGTATGTTTGAAGGAATAGTGGTTCCAACAATGTTGTATGGTTGCGAGGCGTGGGCTATGGATAGAGTGGTTCGCAGGAGGATGGATGTGCTGGAAATGAGATGTTTGAGGACAATGTGTGGTGTGAGGTGGTTTGATCGAGTAAGTAACGTAAGGGTAAGAGAGATGTGTGGAAATAAAAAGAGCGTGGTTGAGAGAGTAGAAGAGGGTGTTTTGAAATGGTTTGGGCACATGGAGAGAATGAGTGAGGAAAGATTGACCAAGAGGATATATGTGTCGGAGGTGGAGGGAACGAGGAGAAGAGGGAGACCAAATTGGAGGTGGAAAGATGGAGTGAAAAAGATTTTGTGTGATCGGGGCCTGAACATGCAGGAGGGTGAAAGGAGGGCAAGGAATAGAGTGAATTGGATCGATGTGGTATACCGGGGTTGACGTGCTGTCAGTGGATTGAATCAGGGCATGTGAAGCGTCTGGGGTACACCATGGAAAGCTGTGTAGGTATGTATATTTGCGTGTGTGGACATATGTATATACATGTGTATGGGGGTGGGTTGGGCCATTTCTTTCGTCTGTTTCCTTGCGCTACCTCGCAAACGCGGGAGACAGCGACAAAGTAAGAAAAAAAAAAAAAAAAATATATATATATATATATATATATATATATATATATATATATATATATATATATATATGCACACTTGGTGGTAATGATACGCCAAGATAAAATATCTGTTGATTTTCACGACAGAGCGTAAGGCAAGGTTCATTTCCTGATAAAGTGAGAACATATCACCCCTCACCACCCAGCCGACCCTCCCCTCCCTCACCTCCCCACACCCACACGTCCGGAAGCCCCCGGCAGATATAACAGCACCGCAGTGGGCAACCGCAAGTCGAAAAAGGGGGCCATGTTTCAGGACATTCCAGGCCTGGCGGTGATGGAGACCTCATGCGGTATGTGCCCAAACTAGCCATTTTACGAGCCAGCCTGGCGGGTTGTGGGAGGCGGGCGCGCTGGCTGGCTAGCTTAGCTACCTACTAGCCATCCAGCCAGCCAGCACCTCCGAGGTGTGATGTGGTTATTATACCGCAGCTGATATCCAGGGGGAGGTGAGGGAGCGCCGGGTCAAATGAGGAATTAGAAGGAAAGTGTTTTCTTATGTTTGTTATTAAGCCGTGCTCGTAATGTGCGTTTGGTGGTGACGTGGAGGCGTGGAGTTTGTTGTATCGTGCTGTCTATGTTGCGTGGATCACGATAGGATTCTTGTATATATATATATATATATATATATATATATATATATATATATATATATATATATATATATTGCGGGAAGGTCACAACAAGGAAAAACTGGAACACGATTTTGGAATTTCCATGAAGATGTGAAATACACGAGAGTGTACCTGTGATTTTCCTCATGATTATCAGCATATTGTATACAGTATAGTTATTTGCTACAAACCACGAGGAAAAATGAAACATGTCAAGTCCAAGGGCACCTAGGTGTAGTCACATCGTCTGGGGAGATGCAGGGAAACTCTCGTATCTCCCCTGACGATGTGATTACGCGAAAGTGCACTTGGACTTAACATGTTTCATTTTTCCTCGTGGTTAGTAGCAAACACTAGATCGCGCGCATCACTGTGACCTTCCGCAACAGTATATATATATATATATATATATATATATATATATATATATATATATATATATATATATATAAATATATATAAACCCCACGGCCCCATTTACGGGGCTCCTGCAGCTTCGAGGCTGCCCTGCCATCAGAAGCAAGGAAATGATGAACCTCATTGGGGCGAAAAGTTTGTCAACAACACTACTACTACTCTTTCGTCAACTGATGATGACACAGCTCCGTCGATGGTGACCATTTCTGCGGCCTTCAGGGCTTTGCTACACTGGTTAGTACGGTACAGCGATCTCCTGTGGTGCGAGATGGTCCACGATTAGACTGTACTCATTCCCGTCCGTTAAGGGTGATGCAGCTTAGGCGATGGTGACTTTCCGCTCGTGGAGTTCCTTTCTTGTATTCTAACTTCTAAAACATGGAATAGAGGAAGGAGCCAAGCGAGGAGTGCTTACACATCTCAAAGGCTTTGACTGGGATGTGTGAATGTGACAGGGACTAGAAGGGAAAGATAGGTAGTATGTTTCGGTAGAGTAAGTTGCATGATCTTGTTCCTAGTAAATCAAAGGTCAAAGGGAAGGAGGGGAGAATGGTTTGGAAATGTAGTACGGGTAAAGTCGGGCAAGAGCAAAGGAAGAGGCGGCACTTCTGCTGAAGGAGGAGTTGTGAGAATATGTGAGAGAGTGAAGCCCCAAACTGATGTAGGTAAAAATGGAAGTGAGTTACGAAAGAGATGGGTGATTGTTAATGCTTTTGTGCCTGGTAAAGAGAGGAGTGAGGAAGAGAGGCGAGCGTTTTAGGAGGAAATGAGTGTGTGCGTTAACAATGTCGAATTGTAAGAATGGATGATTTGATAGGAAGAGTGCGTGATATGGCAGTTGAGGGTATGTGAGGTGACATGGGGTACACCGAATTTTGAATGAAAATGGTGACCAGCATGTGTAGTTGTGTGCTGAAAAAGGACTAGTGATTTGGAATACTTGGTTTCAAACGAGAAACAAACATAAGGTGTGTGAGTAGGGTGAATGGTGAGCGGGCATTATTGGACTGTCCTAATAGATAGGCGTGCTGAAGGGAGAGTTTACAGCTGGTGGGATGTCTGATCACTAACTGGTGAAGGCAAAAGTTAAAATCTTAAGAAAAAGAGGAATTCATATAGATGGAAAAGGATGGTGAAAGTGAGTAAGCTTGGTAAGAAGGCTTATGTGAGGATATACTGTAAGAGACTGGATGAAAAATGACAAAAAGTGAGAGGAAATCAAACTGGGAGAGTGGTAGAGGAGTGGAAGTTGTTTAGGGAAGCAGTGCTTACATGTGTGAGAGAAGTGTTTGGCATGCGGAAGGTGAGTTATGGACTTGTGAGAAAGAGAAGTGAGTGGTGGAATGAGGTGGTCAGTTTGTTATTGAAAGAGAATTGAGTGGTGGAATGAGGAGGTCAGTTTGTTATTGAAAGAGAAAAGAGGGATGTGCGGGCATTACCTGCACGGTGGAGTACGATTGATTGGGAGACATGCAAGAGGAAGCAGCAGGAGGTCATGAATGAGGTGCAGTGGCTGAAAAAGAGGGTAAGTGAAAGTTGGAGAGAGAGAGTATCGGCAACTTCAGGGAGAATAAATATGAGAGCAGATGTGTCGAGGTAGCACCAGGAACGGATGAGGATCGGTCTTATTTCACTCGCATCCACACTTTGCTGTTATGTATAATGCACCGAAACGAGAGCCCTCTGTCTACAGCCAAACCCCTTAGACCTTTCCATGGTTTCCCCCGACCGCTTCACATGCCCTGGTTCTGCTCATCAAACAACACGTCGGCCCCCTGTATGCCACTTCGTTCCAATTCCATGCACCTGTCACTCTCTCCACTTTGATTTACCTCTTCTCCTTGTTCTTTCTACCTCCAACATGTATACCTCTGTATGCCCTCTCAGTCAGCCTCACTTCACTCATCCTCTTCACGCGTCCAAACCATTTCAACACACCCCTTTGCAGCTCTTTCATACATACTCTTCTTTTTAACACACTTCTCTGTTACTCTACACACTCCTCACTGCGTCCGGGAACTTTGTTTCCTCACCTACCGTATGGCTCACTTTAGTTCCCATGGTTCCATCTTCTGCCATGGCCACTTCCTGGTATTTAAAACACTCCACTTCCTCCAGGTTCTCTCCATTCAGGCTTACCAACTTACCAACTGCTCAACTTAATAACCTTACTTTTAGTCACATAAACTTTCAGTTTCCTCTTTCCAAACATCCCAACATCAGGAATGAGCTTGTGCAGTTTCTCACTCGAATCTCCCATCAGGGCCGTGTCATCGGTAAACATCAACGGATCCCCCTCCCCCTTTAGGCTTCGTCGCCACTGACACACGGCAGACCTGTCATTCTCTTCCTGAACAGATTAAACAGCCCTGGAGACAACACACACACACACACACACACACACACACACACACACACACACACACACACACACACACACACACACTGCCGCAGACCCACCTTCACATAGAATAATTCACAATCCTATCTCCCTTCTTGCATACATGCCTCACTCCACTAATTAAAACTCTTCACTGCTTCAAGCAGCTTTCCTCACACACCATAGATTTGTGTATGACCTTCCACAAGGCATCTCTTCTCAGTTTTGTCATACGGTTCCTCCAGATCCATCAGTACCAGCCGATTAGATACCAACTCTTCTGAGCTTGTACAATAGGTACGTGTTCTCTCCGATGGCCGTTTCCTAACACCGCGAATCTGTTCTAGATGGGGAGAAGCGATTGCAGACACAATAGAATACATCCCCACCCAGCCAGCCTTACTCTGGAACCAAGAGTCATATGTATCCTTTAGGATGATGCCCCAGCCTCCCCCCCCCCCCCCAACTCCAAAACTCTCCTCCGTCAAAGGGGTAAACACAAACACACACACTATAAACAATGGTTAGAAGTTACCACAGTGCCAAGTTACTACCGTAGTACAGTACTGTCCCAGGAATTATGTATACCATCAGGGAGGAAGGGGTGAGGTGGCGAGTGGGGGTCGAATGGGGATTGAGTTGCCTGCAGTGCTGTATTTAGTAATGTCTTGGGATTTCGACAGATGTTCTGGTGTTGTTTATCTTTTTTTTTCTTTTTTTTTGGGGGGGTATTGTTTTCCTTGTTGCTTTCAAGTTGTTCGGTTCTTCTTCGTTACTACTCTCTCTCTCTCTCTCTCTCTCTCTCTCTCTCTCTCTCTCTCTCTCTCTCTCTCTCTCATTTTTCTTTCATCTTTTCTGTTCATCTTCTACCCTTCAACTCCTCCAGTTTCTTTTCCTTCTCCGTTCATTCCTCCTGTCCCTCATTTTTTTCTCATACCTTGCCTCATCATGCTCCCTGATCCCTGTCCTTCGTCTTTCGTGAACAATGTTCTCAGAATTTAACATTCATATGTATTCTTGCTGCCTCTAGTCTTTCAACTTCGTCTTTCCCTTACTCTCCCATCTTTCATCTCTCTCCTTCTTCTTTATGTCCTTCCCTCTCTATCTCCATAACCCTGTTTTTGTTCACGATTGGATTTCATATATCCTCGTTCCATCGTCTTGTTCCTATCTCCCCATTGTTTTCTACTCTCTCCCTTCCCCCTTGTCTCTCCCTCTTCTTTGACTCTCGTATCTTTTCATTGTCCTCTTCTTTTTTCTCTTCTTTCGTCTCCATCGCCTCCCATCACCGTTCCATTCCTTCGTCCGGGTCTTTCTCTCCCCTTTCCCTTTCCCACCCGTCTCTCCTTCCTTCCCTCTCCCCCCCTCCTCCATCTCTCGCTCGCTCCACCAGCCCTGGCTTGGGCTGCTGGGGGAGGGAGGAGATGGTGCCCCCACTCCCTCCCCTCCCCCAGAAACACCATTGATTCATCCCCGCTCGCGATTAAGACAGTGAAATATACCTTTTGCCGGCAACATTTGTAAACTGTCACAGCACCAGTTTAATCTGTTCATATTAACATCATCATTGTCAAACCCGCCTTACTCAGTAGATTGGGACCGCTTGGGTTATGGGCTTAGGTGTCAGACGCCAAGGGTATTGTGTTTTGATTTTGTGAACTACACTGGGAAAGGAGGAAGAGGAAGAGGGGGTGGTTTGGTTTGTCGGAGGTAGGAGAGGAATGTGGAAGAGGGAGAGGCAAGTAGGGAGGGAGGGAAAGTCTTGAGAGAGAGAGTGAGTGAGGGAGGGAGAGAGGGAGGTAAGAGTTGATGAGAATTGGGGTGTACGCTTATCCGAAACAGTGCAGTTAATATTCTTATTCGGGAAAGAGAGCGATGATAAATGGTGAGAGGAGGAGGAGGGAGAGTGGCTGGGCTGGGCTGGTGCCCCGCCCCCCCTCCTTGTGAAAGGGTCTTTTGTTTCACTAGTTTACTATTGTTTGTTGTCTGTTTGGCGTCTCTTTTTTTTTTTATTCTATTTTGCTCTTGTGTTTGTCGCCTCTTGAAGCGGATGGCAATTACATGTTGGCCGATGGACTGTAATTTCTCCTGGATTGTTTACAGGATTTCAGCTGAATTCTGAAGCTTGGGAGCTTGTCCTCTGGTGGCCACTGTAGGTTAAAGGGAGTAATTGGGTTTCTGAAGTTTATCGTGTTTGGTCTTCCTATTTACTAATTGGTGGCTGAGGATAGTGTGAATTGGAGGTCCGGTCTGAATGGTTAAGAGCCAATTTTGCGTAATTGTACCGATCCAAAAGCAGTTCGTTCATTTATTATTATTTTTTCTTTATTGATCAAAAGATGTTGATTTTTTGAGTTTTTTTGTTTTGACCCCTTATTTATTTATTTTTTTTTTCACAACGTTTTGACCCCTTGGCCATCTGACCCGACCTTTCAGGGGGTCAGGTCAAAGGCCAGTCCCTGATGTGCCGGCCCTGAGGGTCGTACCGTCATGCTCGAGTAGTTAAGATTCCTTGAATCGAAATTATATATATATATATATATATATATATATATATATATATATATATATATATATATATATATATATGTATATACACACGTCTTTAAGGGTTTCATGAATCACTGTGTAGTGAGGTGTTTTCATCTGTATTCATTGCTGTTTCCTTTTGTGTGTTTTTGAATGTTTAGAGTACCTCGTCGTTGTGAAATATATATATATATATATATATATATATATATATATATATATATATATATATATATATATATATATATATACATACTGAGTAGTCTTGCCTCTCCCGTCACCAAGGGACTGTAACAGTGGACAACAAAATTATTACAAACAGACAGAAAGCCAACATTAAGAATGACTTATGACGGCAGCCCATTAAATGCAGGCTGTTGCTGCAATCATTCAGAGGCAGAGTCGAACCGGCACCGAATTGCCCAATAAAAAACGTGTCCATGTAAAAAAGGCATTGTGTACTTCCTGAAATATCGTCCCCCACGACTCTGCCGTTTATTCATAACGTCATTATAATCGTAGGTTAAAAAACTGTGTGTGTGTGTATATATATATATATATATATATATATATATATATATATATATATATATATATATATATATATATGTAGAACTCAGTAGTGTATATGATTTAACCTAAGATATAAAACTTGTGTGAGAGTATATATATATATATATATATATATATATATATATATATATATATATATATATATATATATGTGTGTGTGTATAAGCTGTTCTTGTTTCTCTATAGCATTTTTCTAATTTTTAAGCTATGCCGTACACTGATATGAAATATTTTTGTATATATGTGTAAACATAAATCCAGAAGTTACAATATAAATGATTTAATTCTGTAATAAAGGGATAGATACGACTGGTACGTAAATGGATTGGATTATTGTACAGCATGACGTATGTGCCTATAATTCAGGAGTGGTCAAGTGCGTTTTTTTTTATATTCTTTATTAAATAAGTCATCCTCTTCCCGAACAGTATTTTTTTTCCGTTTTATTAAATAGTTTATTAAATTGAAATGCCTAATTGCATAGTAACAAGGGTAGGTTGGTTTGCCTTACTAACAGCCTTTTCGAAATGGCAGATAGCCTCTGCTAGCAGTTAGAGAGCCAGTTTCCCTCGACACGGTAGTATAGCACTCCTACCAGCAGTTAGAGAACAATGCTTCTCTTCGTCACGGCAGAATAGCAGTCCTACTAGCACTGAGAGAACAAGCCTCCTCCTCGTCACGGCAGAATAGCGTTCTTACCTGCATTTTAGGGAGCCAGAAGCCTTTTCGACCCGGCAGAATAGCTCTCATGCCTGCAGTTAGAGAGGTACTTGCCTCATCTTCTTCGGCATGGTAGACTATCGCTCCCTGCCAGCCAGGAGTTAGGGAGCCGTCAACACATTCGGCATGGCAGAATATCGTTCCCTACCAGCCGGCAGTTAGGGGAGCCGACGGCATACTCGGCACGGCAGAATATCGCCCTCTGCCAGCCGGCAGTTAGGGAGCGAGGAGGAGGAGGTGGAGGAGGAGGTGGGGGTTGATGGTAGAGCTTCGTCGTCATCGTCTTCGGGCCCGGGATAATATGACATGCAGACCACAGGGGAAATCCTACATAAAATTAAAGTGCAGCGTTTGTGTAGGCTTACCGACTCTGCCGTAGATTACACCTGACACAGGGCCGGGTATTACCTTCTGGGAATTGGAATCTAGGAACGGCTGTGGGAATGGGGTTAGGAATATGGTTAGGGTGAAGGGGGGGAGGGTGGGTCGGTCTTCGTGGATAGGGGAGGGAAGGAGGCGTGGTTGATGGGTGAGGGGATGGACGGAGGAGGGTGGAAGGTTGATATGGACGGGGGGGTGTTGTTGAGCGGGGTTGCTGGGGGAGAGGGATGTGCCAAGGTGTTGCAGGGGGTAAGGCGGTGGCTTGGGAGAGGATAATGCCGGGATGTGGCTAGGATAGAGCGGGTGCTGGGGATGTGGCTTGGATAGAGCGGGTGCTGGGGGGGGGGGGGGGGGGAATTGTGCTAGGGTGTTTCTGTGGAGGGCAGATGGTGGTTGAGGGGGTATTGCCGGGGTAGGGCGAGTGCTGGGGAGTAGTGGTATAGCAAGTTGGTGCACCGTGAAGTGTAAGTTGCTGGGGGACATCAGGTGCAGTGCCGAGGTCAGGGTGGTGGTAGAGAGGGGGTGACAGGAGGTGATGCTGCTGGTATGATGTGATGTCCCAGGACTGGGAGGTAGGTAGATGTGTTGTTTTGCTGGGGGAGGAGGAGTGGTGCGCCAAGAGGGGTAGAGCACATGCTGGGGGGGTAGGAGGATATTATTTGGAGAGAGTGAGTAATGAGGGTGGGTGTGGAGCTGAGGGAGAAGCGAAATTCCTTGGAGGTGTGTTTCTAGGGAGGTCGAGTGCTGGAGAGGGTTTGTTTTGGGAAGAGAGCTCGGTGCTGGGGGAGGTAATGGAGTAATGTGAATTAATGGTACTAAATAAGGAACGGAAACCGGGGAGCTGTGATGCGGGGGGGAGAGGCAGCATTCTTGACGTTAGCAGGAAGTGTGTTGTGCTGGGGGAGTGGGACTTGGCTGGGAGGGGGAACTGGCTTGGATGGGTTTGATGATTGAGAAATTTGTGCGAGGGGAGGGTGATCATAATGGGGGTGGTAGTAGGTAAATGGCTGGCCCTTAGGCTCGAAAGTATTCCTATGCAGAGAGTGGTCCTGGAGAAAGAGGTGGGACGATAGCGCATATGAGATGTTGGGGTCTTTCGAGTGAATGAGATGTGTTGAGGTAGGGGAGATGTAAGGAGGGAGGGATGGCACTGGGACTAGAGATGCGTAGGGATCTGGTTGGGGATAGAGGGTACCTCGTGTAGGGTGAGGGAGAAGCAGTGTCTGCTGCTGGGGAGGGGATGATGTTACCGAGAAGGTGGTGCTGTTAGAGTAGAGGGGCATGGGGACAGGTGAGTACTGGAGGAGAGGAAGTGGTGCTGAGAGTGAAAGGTTTGGAGGGGTTGTCGTAGGAGGGGATTCTCACTGAATGTGGGCGCTGTAACTGGCATGGGTGGTATGCTGGAGGGTAGAGGAATTAGAAAGCTGTGGGAGGGACGGTGTTTGAGAGGTGGGATGGCACACTGGCTGAGGACGACAGTGGCATGATTTATGGGAATGTATGCGAGAAGGTTAATGAAAGGAAAAGAGTTTTGCGGAAGGTGTGGACCAGGGATTGCTTGGGATGGCGGCGTCGTTGTGCGGGAGAGGGAGGCCTCCGTCTGCGGGAGGAGAGGATTAGAGGCTGGAGGAGTAAGTATGATGATTGATTGAGGAGGAATTGAAGTGACGGAGGAGGAGGAGGAGGAGGTGGAGAAGTATTGCTTGCAGGGGAAAGTCGTCACTATTAAGATTGGATGTTAATGGTCGGAGTCATTCCTGAAGCGATGTGGCTGTTAGGGTAAGAAGCTATTTACGAAGGTGAGATGTTGCTAGTAGATGACGTCATTACTAAGATGGGATGTTTACTGGTGGCCATGAGTTACACTGTTAAGGTGGGATGTTATTCTTGGTGAGAAGCGGTACCGTCGCAGCGTTAAGTGTTTAGCCATCTCTGGGAACTTGATGATGGCGATAGTAGGAAGGGATGCCGTGCGTCGGGATCTGTGTGTGGGGTGTATATAGGGGAGGTGTATAGCTGGGGAGGGATGTCGTTATGGGGAGGCATGAAGGGGGGGGATGTTACCGGGGGAGACGTGGGCAGGGGGAGAGAAATAGGATGACACTGGGAATGGGGGGGCGAGAGAGGCTGGTGCCTGAGGGAAAGGATGAGGTTGAGGATGGTTGTGTTGTCTTAAGGTGTGGTGCTGGGGAGGACCTAGTGTGGTGGTTGGAAGGTGGTTGACTGGCTGGGGATGGATGGTTATACGAGACGTATCGTGCTGGGGAGAGGTGTGGTGTACGAGGGAGAGAGAGAGAGAGAGAGAGAGAGAGAGAGAGAGAGAGAGAGAGAGAGGTGTGGTGCAGGGAAGAGGGGTGATAATGAAGGGATTTAGTTACGAGGAAGGTAAGGTGCTTGGCGCCTGGGGTGATGCTAGAGTTGGGGGTGATGCTGAGGGAGAGAGATGGTGTAATGGGAGGTATATGCCTTGGGAGATGGGTAATGACACCGGCAGCATACTCTAGAAGATACTGTTCTGGGGGAATGCAAGGCGAGAGAGGTCTTACTGGGGGAGTGTGTGAACGATTGAGGGAAGATAGAGAAATTTAACCGAGAACTAGAGAACAGAAAAAGGGTAGTGGAGAAAGGGCATAGAAGAAGAGAAGAAAAGGGTTGTTGGATAGAAGGGAGGTATGAGAAAATAGGAGTGTTAGGAGGGGGTAGATAGGGAGTGGTGCTACACAGTGGAGAATAGGGTACAGCGAAAGGGGCATAGGGCCCTGGAAGAGAAGGGTGTGTTGTGGTAAGGGTGACCAGGAGATGGTTACGGAAGGCTGAGGGAGAGGAAGGTCTGTAGTGGTGTTGGGGGGGAGTGCTGGAGTATGAGATCGTGTTTTGAGGTTGTCAGCCACACTAACTTTTGTTTACCCTTTAGAATATCGTTTGTCGAACATTGTTTTGTCGTATGTCCTCTCTCTCTCTCTCTCTCTCTCTCTCTCTCTCTCTCTCTCTCTCTCTCTCTCTCTCTCTCTCTCTCTCTCTGGTATTCTAATTCTTCTTACGTGCATTGCCTACCTTTCAGTCGTCTTATCCATTTCCTTCAGTTCGACTTTTTCTTCTTCTTCCGTTGGAGGCTCCAGCCACGTGCCAGATTTCACCTCAAGGCCTGGCCATAACTGAAGTATAAAGAGGTTAATGAAAGGGGAAAAAGAAGAGACACGGAAAAGTATTTGCGAATTTTGGAGGATGTAAAGAAAAAAACCCTGTCATAGGTAATGGGAAAGACATGAGAGGGGTAGAGAGTTTCAAAGTCTCGAGGAGTAGGGAAAGAAGCAGGTATCAAAACGGCCCACTCTTGAGTTGCCAACGGCCACACAGTAATCATGTGATTCAGCGTGGTCTAGCTAGTGGTGGGGGGGACACAAGCAGCCAGCTCTCGGGAGAATAATCTTTTCATGTCTTCGTATTCACAGTACTTCATTCTTTATTTTCCCGTCTGTTTCCTTTGTTTCCAGATTGCGATATATTTTTCCATATCTGTCTCACATTGCGGACTAGCCTTTAAATTCCCCCTCTCCATCATCCTGTTCAATTGTGTCAAAACTGTTCTCAGTGTTTCAAATGGATTGGTATTTCATTTTCTTTGCTTTGTTCTAGATTTGCCCCAAAGAATCCAGGGTAAATTCTTCTCATGTTCTTTGTTTTTGTTTATTTGCTGTTTCATTCGGCGATCTCTTTATCCATAATCTTAAGAGATGATATGCATTGCGTATATCCTTGCCCATAATGTAACGAACGGATGCCCTGCTTTCAGTGTGTGTTTGTGTGTGTGTGTGTGTGTGTGTGTGTGTGTGTGTGTGTGTGTGTGTGTGTGTGATTACTACTTGTGTGTTACGGTAAGAGAGTTTTATACTCGTGTTGCTCTTACTCTTAACATTATACATATGTTATGTCTTTACTCCTGTTTATTTACACGCGCGCGCGCGCGCGCGCACACACACACACATCTCAACCTATGGCAGATGCAGATGTGTGTGTGTGTGTGTGTGTGTGTGTATGTACGTGTGTGTGTGTGTGTGTGTGTGTGTGTGTGTGTGTGTGTGTGTGTGTGTGTAAATAAAGTACAAGAAAGTATATACCCCTATAGACAGATAGATAGATAGATAGTCTAGACGGTTAAGCCCGTGTATATGCGTTTGTTAACACTGTTAGAAAAAAGAAACAGATAGCCATCGCAAACACATAGCCACAAACAAACACACAAATATTGCGGACGAAACATTGGATTTTCTTTGCGACGTAAACATTTCGTGATATTAGATTCTTAAATGAATAAATAATTTTGTTCATTAATGTGTCACTTTTTCCCCCCCTTATATAACTGCTCACATTTTTTTTTCTTCCTTATAAATTTTTGACTGTCTTTCTTATTTCAATATTTATGGTCTTCACAAGTTACCCCTCTCATTTTGCAAATTTACACACACTATCTTCTCTGCTATCTCCATATTTTTATCTTCATCTCTTATTTCTCAGAGATTCTGTCATCTCCTTGTTTAATCTCATCCGTGTCTCTGTACCTTTGAAATATTTCTATTAATTTTTGGCTTTTATCTTGTACTTTATTCGTACGTCTAAATTGCTCTTTAGCACATATAACTGTTTCTCTCCCTTGTTTCCTGTCTTCCCCACCTTCAACACTCCCTCCGACTACACCCCCACCCCTTACCCATTTTCGTGTATGCAAATTAGCCCACCAAAGAAATGGAGCGAAAAAATTGGCGTTCAGTATCTCTTCTTTTTAATCAGATCCTCAATGAATATAAAACCACAGGTGATAGAACAGTAGGGTGAGCAGGAGAGAGAGAGAGAGAGAGAGAGAGAGAGAGAGAGAGAGAGAGAGAGAGAGAGAGAAATTGTATAGAAATAGGTGAAAAAATTCATGATGTTAGCTATGTAGGAGATAGTATGAAGGATGAGCAGTGTGAATGAGGATAGTACAGTATGAAGGATGAGCAGTGTGAAAGAGGATAGTACAGTATGAAGGATGAGCAGTGTGAATGAGGATAGTACAGGGATAAGGAAAAAGAGAAATTAGAAAAATTGAAGTAGTTAAGGGAAATTGGGAGAGGTGGATAAGAGCCAGAGAATGGAGGAAGGAACGATGTGAAAAAAGAGGAGGGAGGGGGGGTGAAGTTATTCAGAAAAATGAAAGAATTCGAAGGAAGAAAAGGAATTTAGTAAAAAGTAAAAATTGAGCCAAAAAATTAGCACATTTACCAGATTTCTTGAAAAATGGAAAAAAGAATGGGAAAAGAAAAAATAATCAGCAAGAGCAGGGTAGAGGCATCATCAACAGGCAGGGTAGAGGCATGATCATCAACAGGCAGGGTAGAGGCATGATCATCAACAGGCAGGGTAGAGGCATGATCATCAACAGGCAGGGTAGAGGCATCATCAAGAGGCAGGGTAGAGGCATGATCATCATCAGGCAGGGTAGAGGCATGATCATCAAGAGGCAGGGTAGAGGCATGATCATCAAGAGGCAGGGTAGAGGCATGATCATCAAGAGGCAGGGTAGAGGCATGATCATCAAGAGGCAGGGTAGAGGCATGATCATCAAGAGGCAGGGTAGAGGCATGATCATCAAGAGGCAGGGTAGAGGCATGATCATCAAGAGGCAGGGTAGAGGCATGATCATCAACAGGCAGGGTAGAGGCATGATCATCAAGAGGCAGGGTAGAGGCATGATCATCAAGAGGCAGGGTAGAGGCATGATCATCAAGAGGCAGGGTAGAGGCATGATCATCAAGAGGCAGGGTAGAGGCATGATCATCAAGAGGCAGGGTAGAGGCATGATCATCAAGAGGCAGGGTAGAGGCATGATCATCAAGAGGCAGGGTAGAGGCATGATCATCAAGAGGCAGGGTAGAGGCATGATCATCAAGAGGCAGGGTAGAGGCATGATCATCAAGAGGCAGGGTAGAGGCATGATCATCAAGAGGCAGGGTAGAGGCATGATCATCAAGAGGCAGGGTAGAGGCATGATCATCAAGAGGCAGGGTAGAGGCATGATCATCAAGAGGCAGGGTAGAGGCATGATCATCAAGAGGCAGGGTAGAGGCATGATCATCAAGAGGCAGGGTAGAGGCATGATCATCAAGAGGCAGGGTAGAGGCATGATCATCAAGAGGCAGGGTAGAGGCATGATCATCAAGAGGCAGGGTAGAGGCATGATCATCAAGAGGCAGGGTAGAGGCATGATCATCAAGAGGCAGGGTAGAGGCATGATCATCAAGAGGCAGGGTAGAGGCATGATCATCAAGAGGCAGGGTAGAGGCATGATCATCAACAGGCAGGGTAGAGGCATGATCATCAACAGGCAGGGTAGAGGCATGATCATCAACAGGCAGGGTAGAGGCATGATCATCAACAGGCAGGGTAGAGGCATGATCATCAACAGGCAGGGTAGGGGCATGATCATCAACAGGTAGGGTAGAGGCATGATCATCAACAGGCAGGGTAGAGGCATCATCATCAAGAGGCAGGGTAGAGGCATGATCATCAACAGGCAGGGTAGAGGCATGATCATCAAGAGGCAGGGTAGAGGCATGATCATCAAGAGGCAGGGTAGAGGCATGATCATCAAGAGGCAGGGTAGAGGCATGATCATCAACAGGCAGGGTAGAGGCATGATCATCAACAGGCAGGGTAGAGGCATGATCATCAAGAGGCAGGGTAGAGGCATGATCATCAACAGGCAGGGTAGAGGCATGATCATCAACAGGCAGAGTAGAGGCATGATCATCAACAGGCAGGGTAGAGGCTATGATCATCAACAGGCAGGGTAGAGGCATCATCATCAACAGGGTGGTGTGGCTTACCCTGGAGTATTATATTGATGCCTCGGGGTCGTCTACCCTTGCGTCATTCCGTATCACATCTTCTTCGCTGCATCTGTAACCAGCGGCCTCGTTTTCTTTATCACGTTTGCATAGTTCTCGAGGTCCCTCAGTAATTCATGGCTCTCCTCCAATGGTTTTCTTTTGTCTTGTATGTTTCATGTGGCATTTTGCATATTTCCTACGAGCCTTCGGCCCAGTTTTTACGTTTTTGATTATTTCTTTTCGCTTCGTTCTCTTGCAGAATTTCAACAAGTCTTCGATTATTTTCATTTTCTTTTCGTACTATTTTCAGAAGAGGCAGATATATATATATATATATATATATATATATATATATATATATATATATATATATATATATATATATATATACCTCGCAAACGCGGGAGACAGCGACAAAGCAAAAAAAAAAAAAATATATATATATATATATATATATATATATATATATATATATATATATATATATATATATATATATATATATATTTGTAAGTACGTATGTATGTATGTGCGTGTGTAACCACCTTTAATAGGGAAAGGGGTTGTTCTGGAGCTCCAAGGCTGCTCTCCTTCCAGTAGCAAGGTAGACATGGACTCTTTCGGAGTGAGAAGTTCCCTGACGAGACTCTACTCCAGATGATACAGCTTCGCCAAAGGTGACTCTTCACTCACACACACACACACAACACACACACACACACACACACCCTCGGATCGGCAAGGGTCTGTCACCCCTCCTTACATAACGTGGCGAAGTCTTTAAGGAAGTTATCCTTGTGTTGGTTTAACGGTTGATGATCCCTGTCCCCTTTAAGAAATCTTCATATCCATTCCCCTTTAAGACATCCCTTAATATCTATTCCTCTTTAATGTATCTTCATCCCACAGTCCCCTTTAAGTAAGATGCCTTGCATATCCTTCACTCTCATGTACTGAAGTTATTCATTATTACCCCAGGTCCAGTTTCTGTTAAAGAGTCCTTGTGTTACCGAGGGATTCTTTCTAAAGGGATCATACTGACACCCTTCCTGTAGCAGGGTAGTGTAGAATGATTTGGAGAGGAAGAGCAGTTCTTTGACAAGACTGTACTCCTACAGATTAAAGCCTAGTCAAAGGTGGCTTTTCACTCGCGGTGTTATCTTGAGCAGGCGGAGTCCGGTAGCACTTCCATCATGATATATATATATATATATATATATATATATATATATATATATATATATATATATATATATATATTTATATATGCAGGTGTAGTTTACAGAACAAAAAATTTGATATATAATTTGAAGCAATGGCTTCTGAGGGACCTTGAAAAGACACGAGACAGTCATGAATATTACCAACATTAATAACGTGACTGAAAATATTTTGAATGTTTCTTTGTTTGCCGGAGACAAGAGACACGGTCTTTAGTAGCATATACTGTAGTGTAGGTTCGTATATTATGTTGATATGTCGTATCTGGGGTAAACCATGGAAAGCTGTGTAAGTATGTGTATTTGCGTGCGTGGACGTATGTATATACATGTGTATGGGGGTGGGTTGGGCCATTTCTTTCGTCTGTTTCCTTGCGCTACCTCGCAAACGCGGGAGACAGCGACAAAGCAAAAAAAAAAAAAAAAAATGTATATTGCTGTCCTTTTTAGCATATCACGTTGCCATGATATGGTCAGTTTTGAAAGTTACTTCTGAATCTGTAGAGAATATTCAATGCGTCCTCTGTAGAGAGAGAGAGAGAGAGAGAGAGAGAGAGAGAGAGAGAGAGAGAGAGATAGAGAGAGAGAGAGAGTATATCTTTTATTTCATATACTATACTTCATAGCACGAGCCAAGTGTAGTATAATTCCTGCGTATACTGCAGAAACGCCGTAATACTCAGTGCTCAGCCGTCGACCACTGTACCTTGAGTATACGGCATACCAGCTGAGAGAGAGAGAGAGAGAGAGAGAGAGAGAGAGAGAGAGAGAGAGAGAGAGAGAGAGAGAGAGAGTAAACCTTTGTATTGATTTGGAATATCGTGACAGGCGCAAGTGCACTAAGGTCGACGAACGGATGGGTTGGTGGTGTATAGTACTTTAGTAGTATTCTGTGTCGTGTGTCCCCTTCTTGTACTCATATGCCATCTTAGCCTAATACAGTCTCCAGTGATTCGCTTAATTTTGTTTTACGTTTCTTTTTTTTCTTTTTTTTAGGGTGCCTTTGTCAGGGTATTTTGGATATTGATTGCATATGCCTACTAATGTACTACCTATATATATGGTGGTATATATTCGAAAATATGTATATAGTGACGAGAACACGGTTAATTCGTCCTTCGCTTATTCGTTCTTTTTTTTTATATATATATTTTCTTTTTATGTATTTCCTTTTGCAGTTACGTGGTTCAGCATTAAACACTGCAAATGGTTGCCAAACGTATATATTCCCCCCCCAGTTTACAGCAATAAAAGAATTGCAAAAAATTCCTATGCGAAACACATATTTTACAAGTATAATACATTATTTTTTCTTTGTGCCTCTAATATATATGCAGTCTGGTAGCAGTATAAAAAGATTCTGTAAATTCAAATGGCTATATGCAACTATTTTCCGTTTCGGGTGAGCGTTTAGGGGAAAAAAAAAAAAAATAATATTAAAAAAAAAGTTGACTTTTATCATAGGGTGAAATATATATTTATAGTAAATCATAAATAACGTTTTGGATAATTGTAATGTGAAACTATTCATTAGACATTTGTTTTTATATATCCTGGCTTACGAGTGTTGAGGTGGTGGCCGGAGCCGTCTTACACACCCTCTGTGTGACTACGTTATAGACAGCAGCCTCCACCAGGGGAAGTACTGCCCTCCTGGCTTACGAGTGTTGAGGTGGTGGCCGGAGCCGTCTTACACACCCTCTGTGTCAGGGATGGTTGGTTTCCCGTCATTATGTCTCCTTAAAATTAAGCTTTGACTCAAGCTTTTGATACGAATGAAATGAAATTGGCAAATCATGTCTGTGAATACGTTTTCTTTACCTTTCCACAATACATTTTGTGTGGGGTCAGTGCTTAAGGGGTCGTACCGTCGTGCTCAAGGGTCATACCGTCGTGCTCAAGGGTCGTACAGTTGTGATCAAGGGTCATACCGTCAAGGGTCGTACAGTGTGATCAAGGGTCATCGTCGGCTCATGGGTCGTACAGTCGTGATCCACTGTCATACCGTCGTGCTCAAGGGTCGTACTGACGTGCTTAAGGGTCATACCGTCGTGCTCAAGGGTCGTACCGTCGTGCTCAAGGGTCGTACCGTCGTGCTCAAAGGTCCATACAGTCGGTGCTTAGGGGTCGTACCGTCGTGCTTTAGACGTTATCAGCACATAGATCTATACATTGCTGGATAACGGTAGTAATGGCAGTATTAAACTATGATAAGAAATACGTCGAAGAAAGTTTTAAACGTAAAAAAAGAATTTCTGGTTAGATTTCTCCATCGTACGTGTCACTTACTTCAGCTACACATTAAATGTGATGATGACCATTTGAAACCGCAGCCTAGTTAGAAACCGTAACGTAGCTGGAAACCGCAGCGTAGTTAGAAACCGCAGCGTAGTTAGAAACTGTAGCGTAGTTAGATACCGCAGGCGTAGTTAGAAACTGTAGCGTAGTTAGATACCGCAGCGTAGTTAGAAACTGTAGCGTAGTTAGATACCGCAGCGTAGTTAGAAACCGCAGCGTAGTTAGAAACTGTAGCGTAGTTAGATACCGCAGCGTAGTTAGAAACTGTAGCGTAGTTAGATACCGCAGCGTAGTTAGAAACCTTATCGTGGTCAGAAACCGTAACGCAGTCGGAAACCATATGGTTGTATCAGATTTTTTCCCCCCACACACACGCGCACATTCATGCCTGAATTCCTTCAAAAAAAGTTATTTGGAAACCCCCGAGCTTATGGTAAAAGAGGGGAAAAATATTGAAGACGAATGGCTATCCAGGAGTATTCCCGGAAAAATGTTTGAGCTGAATATCTGCAGGCGTTTGCGGGGGAAGAGAGAGAGAGAGAGAGAGAGAGAGAGAGAGAGAGAGAGAGAGAGAGAGAGAGAGAGACGCCTCACACACACACACACACACACACGATGTGAGTATATTTTTCAGGAAAGGATTCGTGAAATCTCTGTGTCCACACACCCCATTCTCTGATTCAGGTCAAAGATCAATTCACCATATCTGAAAGGGCGACAGAGTCGTGCTCAGGGGTCGTACCGTCGTGCTCAGTGGTCGTACCGTCGTGCTCAAGGATCGTACCGTCGTGCTCAAGGATCGCACCGTCGTGCTCAAGGGTCATACCGTCGTAGTGAAGTTAAATAATGTCGACTCTTTCTTTAATTCATCATTCCAACAATCATCTTTACAACACTATTAATAATTAGCTCTAATATTTCTCCTATTAATCCATAAAAGAGAAAGAGAGAAAAAGAAAGATATACACACTAGCAATAGAGAAAACTGGTGCACATAGATAAGACAATAAAGACAAGGGGTGATGATAAAGACACCTTCCATTCCACCCGAAGAAATAATCGTTGCTCTAATAAAGAAAGAGAGACAAGAGTAAAGAGAAAGAGAGAGACTGTGAGTCGATACAGCACCAATCGCGGAGTTCGAGAGAACTTCAAACGACTCAATTTCTCTTTCATGGTTGTTTGACAGTATGATTGGCTGTGTCTCATCTGGACGACATGGAGGGGGAAAAGAGTTCGGGGTCTAGACTTTACAAAAAAAAAAGAAAGAGAGAGAGAAAAAGATTGTATATACCGTAGTGCATATAGCATGTGTGCGTGTGTCTGTATGCGCGCGCGCGCGCGTGTGTGTGTGTGTGTGTGTGTGAGTGTGTATGTGTGTGTGTGTGTCTGAGAGAGATGGGCACACAAATTTTTAGATGTTACTTTTTTGGCTTTTGTAAGATTATATATATATATATATATATATATATATATATATATATATATATATATATCGGTGCACTTGTTCATCACCTATGGAAAAATTGTATCAGAATCATGAGCCATATATGGGTCAAGGCCTTCAAGTGATTCGTTTCTATTCTTTACAGACATTTCATTGCTTTTCAAGCTCTATCGTGTATGTGTGTGTGTGTGTGTGCGCGTAATCACCTAACTAATTACTTGCGTGTATTGTACAGGGAGGGAGTTTTACACTCATGGGACCCCATCTCTTAAACTTCCTCTCCTATCATACAGCCTCCTACACTTTTACAAACTGTCTTGCATTCACTCAATTTGCTCCCGTCATGCACTGTTCCTGTACTATAAAACTATATCTTTACATATATTTTTTCTTATCAAGTTTCGTGCTTAATTTGATGGTATGGCGTCTGCATGATCTACATCTGCAACCTTTTGAAAAACTCAGAATATTCTGACCAAGTCACTCCTTACAACTTACTCTGAAATGGTCAGCTACTCACCCAGAAAGACCAGCTGCTCACCTTGAAAGACCCAGCTGTGTCACCCACGCCTCAGAAGACCAGCGGCTAACCCTTGCAAAACCAGCAGTTACTGAACCCTGAATGAAAGACCAGCAGTTACTAAAACCTGAAAAGACCACCAGTCACTCAGCCCACTGAAGACCATCAGTTACTCAGCCCACTGAAGACCACCATTTACTGAACTCACCGAAGACCACCAGTCACTCAACCCACTGAAGACCACAGGTTACTCAGCCCACTGAAAACCACCAATTACTCAGGCCACTGAAGACCACCAGTTACTCAGCCGACTGAAGACCACCATTTACTGAACTCACCGAAGACCACCAGTTACTCAGCCCTGAAAGACAGACCAGTACTGCATTTTAGGACCAAAATGAGAAAGAGAGAGGGAGAAAGAAAGAGTGAGAATGTGTCCACCATGCACGAGTTTGCGCAGCCTGCAACAGCTGGTGATTTCTTGATGGGGGGGGGGGGGGGGCAGCGAGGAGGGAGGGAGGAAGGGGTTGGTTGGTTGGTTGGTGAGGAGGTGTAGGAGGAAGGAAGGAGGGAGGGAGGGGTGAAGGGGTGGAAGATGATGGACGACGAAGAGCGATATTTTTGGCCGTGTTCGTACACGGTTGGGGCATTGATTAGCCGGGCGTCTTTAATATGAGGAAGTATTGTGCCGGGGCTGTCTTTGTAATGTTTGACGTTTTATTAGTCAAACTGATATTGGACGCCAATCATGAGTGAAAGACTCGTCCTTGTCTCGCCTGTCAACCTTTTCCAGGACGTCGACAGATTTTCCCGACGCTTTCCAGAATTCTCGAATTTTAGCGCTCTTTTTTTTTTTTATTATTAACGGGGGTTGGGTTTTGGGGTTTGTTGTTGTTGTTGTTGTTTGGGGTTTTAGGCGAAGGGGTTGATCGAAAGGTTACTTTTTCGTACAGTGTCTTGTGCGTGATATCCATATCGCTTCCCTCATCGTAGGCGCTTCGATTAACGTAGCGTCTTATAACGTAGCCTCACGTGCTGTCGCAAGAAGGAAGAATGGGTGAGTGTGTCTGTGTGTGTCTCTCTCTCAGTCGAATTTGTTCCTCAATGGAATTGGAGAAAAATCAGTGTGGCGAAGAAGAAAAGAGAGATATTCTCGTCTGTTCTGTGGAGGCAGCAACACACCGCATCGTCGAAGACAAGTCTATAATCTTCAAAGGAAAAACAGACTTGTGAACTGGAAGGAAAAAAAAATAAAAAGAAGAGGAGGAGGAGGAGGGACGTCTGCCTTTCTTGTCGGTATGTGAATGGAAGGCTGGGAACAAGGGAAAACCGAACAGCAGTCGACACTATCTTTAATATTGCAGACGCGTAGCCTAGACCCTCGATATACTGCACTGTCTCCGGCGTTTCCTCCAGCGCCATTGCGCGATTATTACTCCCAGAAGGACGTCTTGGAGATCGTATTCGTATACTCCACGTCGGTGGGAAATTAAGGTCGCTCTATGTCTCACAGCCGCATGTTGTAGACGCCGGGGGAGTCTCGTCGTGCGGTGGAGGGTTTTGGTGTAAGTGTTATTTTGTTCGGGGTGTGTTGTTGAACATCTTTGATATAGCCCGGGCTAATTATTGCACCCTACGGCTGGAGCTGTTTCGACTTTTCTGGTTTGTGTTGGGGGGTGGGGGAGGGTTGTTTCCTCTTGTCTTGGTGTGTGTGTTCATATCTTTCTCTCGTCACTCTTGGGAGCCTCGTCTATTGAGGAGAATATCATAGCTAATGATTACCTTTAATGCTGAACCCGACTTCAATGGCGCGTTGTGTTTGTGTGTGTCTCTGTGTGTGTGTGTGTGTGATGTTGCTGTTGGCTTTGAGGAACGCCGATGCTAATGATCCGGTGATGCCTCGATGAATGGCACCCTTCTTGCGCAGACGCCTCGACTGCCATTAGTGGGAGAGCTTGGGTTGGGAGGGTCCGAGATTATTGCGTATTTTGTCCCGCCCTTTCCCGGAGTAACGTCTCGCATTTTTATGGAAGGGAATTGGAATTCAACAGCATTTTAATGGATTGTGGTTATATACGTCGTGGTTGTAAATAACGTCTCGCTCTGAGTGATCGCCCGCCTCACGATGATAAAAACTGATAAATGTCCTTATTTTTTTTTTTTTCTTCTTCCGTAGTCGTATATTATGTGTGAGAATATGTAACCTGGTTTTGTAATTGAATAGGTATGTCGTTTCATGGCTTTCCTCTTAAGACAATACGAATATTATTATTTTTTCACTGTGAACAGCACATTCCATTCCTCTAGCCCTAACCTGTCTGCTACAGAAAGCACATTGACACGACGGTTAACCAGTGGTTGTTTCATGGTATGTAAGGTGTAGATAGTGCCATATGCGTTAGAGGTGATATGATGATAAGGACGGTTGTTAGGTAACCCATACTTGACACCAGTTACACCGTATCTTTAGGGGGTCTCGAACCTCTGTGTAGGGCTGTTCCAGGAGCGGTATAGTGAGGGGTGTGTGCCACTTACGCTGAAAAATGACATAAGACTTAAGTACACCAAACTGCCAACAGCAGACCTTTTGAATATTTCTGTACGTATCTCATTCATGTATATATATATATATATATATATATATATATATATATATATATATATATATATATATATATGTGTGTGTGTGTGTGTGTACACCAAACTTTTAAAGTAACTTGAGACTGTAATATCTGTGGCAGTGGTGAATTTGGTACGACAATAATCGTAGTTATAAGTAAAAGAAGAAATAATCGTTGGTCTCCACTGGAGTTGTCGACATGTCATCACACCCACAGCCCACACAACCAGCATCACAACAAACACTGCTACCGCCATGACATAACGCTACCACCACCGTGAAAAACACACACTGCCATCGCCACCACCACAGAATATACCACCACCACCATAAAACACACACAACCACTACCACGGCACAACCTAACACCACCACCGTAAGATCCATTGTCTCCACCGCAAAACTGGTCACCT
This sequence comes from Panulirus ornatus, assembly GCF_036320965.1. NCBI lineage: Eukaryota > Metazoa > Arthropoda > Malacostraca > Decapoda > Palinuridae > Panulirus > Panulirus ornatus. The sequence continues at coordinate 16,132,177 of NC_092244.1, read as the reverse complement.
CTAACACAGTCGCTGTTCTTACTCTTGAATTCATAACTCTCACCACATCAGCCACCGCCACCACCTCCACCACCATCACAACAACATCCATCACGACAGTAGCCCTGCCCCTACCGCAACACCACTACACAATCACGCCATCCACCACCGCAGAAGCACTGCCTCTGCCACATTAACACAACCACAACCTCCATCACCACTCCAACAGTTTCACAACATTGCTTACACAACCACGACATCCACCACCAACACAACAATACCGCTATCCCAATACACCAACATCCTTATTATCCCCCACTCTTAAACAGCACCACCACTAGCACCACTCCACAACCACTGATATTAGACCATGGAAGCTTCCGATGTGCTCAGCGTGACCAGCTGCTGACCACAAGCCTCGATTCGAGGCCCCAGTCTTTTGCACTGTCTCTGCCAGTGATCTGGATAACAGAACCTGAACAGATTGTAGATTGATGAAAGATATCCTGAGGATTAAGGTAATTTGGTGCACTGGGAGAGATGTATGGCAGGTGGACCTCATTGTAGTGTATATATATATATATGTTAAGTGATTTACCTTGGCGACAAGAAATGTTAAACGTAAACATTGTGTTTGGCAATGAAGCGGTGTATTGCATAACGGTTTGTTGTGCTGCTTCGCTGGAAATATTTCATGTGAAACGACAGACACAGTGCGTCCCCTTGATCATATTTGGAACACGGAGTTCACTTTTGGTCTGCAAAATTCCATCACGGAAACGAGGACAGTTCGAGTGAATACGAAAGAAAAGCAACGGCACTAGATCCTCATCCTCGGAAACTATACGGAGTAAGACGAGAGGTCTATAAAATGGGCAAACACCAAGAAAATCTCTAATGGACACAAATTTTCAGAACACCAGATGATTTACGTAACTCACATTAAATACGTCACGTCGTAAAGAGCGATACACTAGAACCAGAAAGAACGGCACGAAGTTAAAGACGAGGAACGCATAGTGCAGAATAACTTTCTTCATCAGTGAGAGAACTTCAGAATGAATTATATCCTCGCATCTTGTCAAAGCGGAGACCATCGAGACATTTCAGACAGCGGCTCTGAAGTAATGCTTTAATGACAGTCTCGGTGAACAGATCCGCTCGAGAATGACGAACACGATGTAAACTTATTCATCCACTTCCTTCTTTCCCTTAAGAAGTACTATGGGAAGTCCCGTAAGATAAACCGCTTAGTGGAAATGAATCCTTCGTTTGCTCTCTGGCATTACCCATTGTCTCTCCTACACCAACGCGATGTTCCTTTATAGCTGTCTTCCTACTGGCTAATCATTAAGGCGTGGGAGGGATTGGTGAGCAAGAGGGAGGAAGAGGAGGAGGAGGAGGAGGAGCCTTGCGCTTTATCATCCCGTCTATGTAGATTAGGAATTAAGGATACTGTCACCATCCGCCAACGGGTAACCTCGACGTAGACCATTATCAGGTGTTCTTTCTGTTCTCTGGTGTTGTCACATGTGCACAACACTTCCACGCAGCCTAGACAGAGACAGCATTGCCGCTACACCCTCACCTCCACAACGCAACCATGTTATCACCACTAGCGTAACACCACTTACACAGCCGCCCCCCCGCCTACCATCATCCTCTGCCACCACCACCACCACCACACCGCTAGCTCCTCTCTACCACACTACCCGTCCACCTCCCTCCCTAACGTCTTACCTGATCCCCAACCGACAACCCCACCATGTCTTTTCTTGTCTTTGCTCCCTCCTGCCATTCATTCACTCTTCATTCTTTTTGGTCTTGAGCCGTTTCTCATCAGATCACTACTGACCTTCTGAATGACGCAGAAACTTGACCCCGGCGCCGGAGGGAGGGAAGGGGTGAGGTGGGAGGGGGGTGTGCGCTGGTGGGAGGGGAGGTGACGTGGGGGAGGAGGGAAGGGTAGGGAGGAAAGGCGGATGGCTGATAGGATGGGAGGGGACGTGTGTGAGTGGGAAGGAAGGTGGGTAGCATGCAGGGAGGTGAGGGGAAGAGGAGAGGTCGGCTGATGGGAAGGGTGGAATGGGGAAAATGTGTAAGTTGAATTAGTTCAGACGTACCAGCGTGATGTGTGTGTGTGTGTGTGTGTGTGTGTGTGTGGCGGCGTCGGAGGTGCCGGGGGGAAAATGCTTCAGCGGGTCTGGGTTGTCGTGAAGTAGATGCTGCTGTGGTGGTGGCGATGCCCAAGTGAAGATGCTGTTGTGGTGAGGAGGATGCTGTAGTAGAGGAAGGTGCTCCAGTGAAGATGCTGCTGTGTGGGAGGAAGATGCCCCAGTGAAGATGATGCTATGTTGGAGGAGGATGCCCCAGTGAAGATGCTGCTATGTTGGAGAAAGATGCTCAATTGAAGATGCTGCTGTGTTGGCGAAAGATGCCCTGGTAAAGATGCTACTATGTTGGAGAAAGATGCCTTAATGAAGATGCTGCAGTGTTTGGAGAAAGATGCCCAAGTGAAAATGCTGATGTGTTGAAGAATGAAGCTCTAGTGTAGATGCTGCTGTGTTGGGAGAAAGATGATCTAGTGAGGATGCTGCTGTGGTGGAGAAAGATGCCCAAGTGAAAATGCTGCTGTGTTGGAGAAAGATGACCTAGTAAAGATGCTGCTGTGTTGGAGAAAAATGCCCTAGTGAAGATGCTGCTGTGTTGGGAAAAGATGTTAAGGGGATTCGTGGTGTATTTGATGATCGTGAAGTTGGTGAGGAAGGCAAGCATGGCGTAGGTAGCTGGGGTAGTGAGGTTGATGCGAAGGAATGAAACCTAAGATACGCTGATGCTGACAAGGCATATTCTCACCACCATCATATCCTGCCACCTGAGATCTCTCGTCCCAGGTTTACAGTTCGGCACCACAGCCGTACAGGGCCCATACCAGCACGTAGAGACCGCTATAAGAACAGCTCCATTATGATCCCCATTATCTATCAATAGACTGCCACCCCAGTGTTGTGTAAAGACTGCCTGCTTTAAACCACCACCTCTTCTAGACATCCCCACTGTCCGTTTTCTGTGTGTTTATACATTTTGAAATCCTTTGGATGCAATTAATTCTGTGAATCATTGATTATTATTATTATTATTATTATTATTATTATTATTATTATAGTTATTATTATTATTATCATTATTGATGATGTTGTTGTCTTTATTAATAGACTCTCATGGTGTAGTGGTTTTTCCGTTGCGGACCATGACGCATTCACAGCCAGCCAGGGGTCGAGCGCTTAGGATCGAATCCTGGTTGCGGCAGTCGGTTCACAGTCAACCCACCTGTTCATCCTCCTTTAGGGGCTGCTCGAAAAAAAAATGTGTACCTCGCTAATGCTAGGCTTATATATATATATATATATATATATATATATATATATATATATATATATATATATATATATATATATATATATATAAAGTTAATGATATGGCCTTGATTAGGGCATCCAGTTGTCCGTGCCGTCTCGTCTAACATGAAGATAAAAGATAACACAGCATACCATGAGTACATCGTGAGTATATAGCTCGCGTATCAAGGTTGACACTGCCTTTCCCCTCCTCTTATCCACTACGACCCAATATACCCATCAGACATGACCGCCCTCAGATGGGAGAGAAGATGTCTATCACCAGACATTTACAAGGCATTACCGTATTGAAACCCCTGAACGACTGCTTTGTGAACTGATGTTCATCATGAACTGGAAGTGGGTTCCAATCCTGCCGTCCAATTTTGCAGAGCCTCCCTCCTTTAGTGCATCTTTGCAGGGATGGCTTTAAGCAGCAGTGCATCCATGCAGGGACATATATATATATATATATATATATATATATATATATATATATATATATATATATATATATATATATATATATATTATCCCTGGGGATAGGGGATTAAGAATACTTCCCACGTATTCCCTGCGTGTCGTAGAAGGCGACTAAAAGGGGAGGGAGCGGGGGACTGGAAATCCTCCCCTCTCATTTTTTTTTTTTTTTTTAATTTTCCAAAAGAAGGAACAGAGGGGGCCAGGTGAGGATATTCCAAAAAAGGCCCAGTCCTCTGTTCTTAACGCTACCTCGCTAACGCGGGAAATGGCAAATTGTTTAAAAGAAAAAAAAAAAAAAATATATATATATATATATATATATATATATATATATATATATATATATATATATATATATATATATATATATATGTGTGTGTGTTTGTGTTTGTGCGTGTTATATTCGCTGTGGTGTGGAGTAGTGCTTGTATATTTGCGATGGCACTTCCCCGACCTCTTTATCAGCCAGAATGGAACTAAGAACCTGCTGTCTTATTAATTATTCAGCCTTCACCTCTCCCTCCAACCATCCTTAACTGTTCACTGTGTTGTTGCTGTCCCCTCCCTGTTCTACAGATACCACCATTGTGTAGCCACTGCTTTCGTCAAGTGTCCTGCATGTGTTCTTTGACACCATGACTTACGTCTTGTCGCTGCTTCTTTTAAGTTGCCTTGTGGAGACTAGCCACACGAGGATTGACCGTCATCATACCTCTCATTTCTACCCCTCGAACAACGAAGCTGTGGGATTGTCTTGCTTCTTTCATTTTTTTCTTTCTTCTTGTTAACTTTATACCTTTACAAACCAGGTCTACTGACACCTGTGGAGTTGTGACTGATATCTTCATTTGCATTTTTCCAGCCTTAATTTCCGTCCAGTTGAGATTGCAGTGATCGGGACATGCTTTGCCAGTGCCTTGTCTTTAACTGTATTTTATTTTCTTCGTCTCTCAATTTATTCCACCTAAGATGGTCTTTGATTGGAGCCCGCTTTCCCTGTGCCTTTTACATCGGACATTGTCTTCGAAAACCACATACCCTCCTCCCTTCTTACTCGCACACATGCCTTACGTAGCCAAATTCCTACTACATTTGTTAACTTTCCATTGAGCTTATGTATACGCATTGCCCTCCACAAGGCCTCTTTTGTCTATCTTATCTATCATACGCCTTCTTCAGATCCACAAATGCCACATGCAGATCCTTCTGCTTCTCCAAGTGCTTCTCCCGCATGTTTTCTTTCAAAGCAAACCCTTGGTCTACACATCCTCAACCACTTCTGAAGCCATTTAGCTTCTCCCCAGTCAGATTTTACGTCCAAGCCGCCACCACCTCAATCTCCACTCTCCTATACACCTTACCAGGTACACACAACCGACTTTGCGTCTGTTACACGGGCTTTCAATTTTGTCCCCGTTGTTTTGTATAAGAGCGCCAGTTATGATGCACATTACCTTGGGCAATGTGTAAATAATCTGACCTGATTAGTCAGAAAACGCTATCAACTCTTTTGTTGAGAAATTCACCTGTAATCCTATCCACTCCTATCACTTTTCCATGGTTAATATCACACGGTGCTTTTAATGCAGTACTTAACCTTTTCACTTTGCATGCCACCAGGTCCCAGATACACTGCATCCACCTCCCTGTCATCAAACACATTCATCAGTCCTTCACAATACTCACTCGCATCTTTTTTCCCCGTCATCTTTGCCTGATCCCACTTCCGTTTCTGCCCCCCCCCCCTCCTCCTCCTCCTCCTCCTCCTCCTCCTCCTCCTCTTCCTCCTCCTCCTCCTCAGTCCTGCTCCCATTTGCTCCCATTATCTCACATTTGTAACCTTCCAAATCATTTTCCTATACTCTATGAAGATCGGAGATTCCTCTTCACCCCATCTCTTGTTTGCCCCCCACGCCTCCCCCATTTCCCCTCGCAG
>NC_092244.1:16111381-16121381 GCF_036320965.1 Panulirus ornatus | reverse complement strand
TTGATGTGTAGGATGGTAAACCAGAATCGTAAGATGATGAGTAGGATGGTGAACAAGGATCGTAAGTTGATGTGTAGGATGGTAAACCAGAATCGTAAGTTGATGAGTAGGATGGTGAACAAGGATCGTAAGTTGATGTGTAGGATGGTGAACAAGGATCGTAAGTTGATGTGTAGGATGGTGAACAAGGATCGTAAGTTGATGTGTAGGATGGTAAACCAGAATCGTAAGTTGATGTGTAGGTTGGTAAACAAGAATCGTAAGTTGATGTGTCATGTAGGATAACAGAGACGTTTCGGTTGCATGGAGGGAGATTTATGCGTGTCTCGACGAGAAATGAGGAGGGGTTAGGTGGGGGGGTCGACAACAAGCGCGGGTGGTAAGCTGTTAATTAAACAGGTTAAGTAGTAAATGAGGTGGGTGGGTGAGGTAATTATGAGGTAGTACGTGATGTAGTTATGAGGTAGTACATGAGATGGTTGGATGAGGTAGTACATGAGGTGGTTGGGTGAGGTAGTCATGAGGTAGTACATGAGGTGGTTGGGTGAGGTAATTAGGAGATAGCTTATGAGGGAGACGTGTAAGTCTTGTGTAAGTACATGCAAAAGACTTGTATAGGAATAAGTAGATGGAACGATGTGGATGGTTAACAGTTTGGATGACGTGGGAATAGGTAGATACACGAAGTAGATGAAGTAGATCTGGTAGTTTGATAATGTTGCAGTTAGGCTGATCATGAAGACAGTCGGGTCGATAAGGTAGAAAAGTTATCAGATGAAGCAAACAGGTGGTTAGATGAGGAAACACCGTTAAGTAGATACCGAAGGAGGTTTGGCAGCAGGGGCATATGTTAGGTAGATGGATATTGAGCCTAAGGTAAGTAGACGGAACGAGCAGAGGGGCCGATGAAGTAAGAGGGTTAGGTAAGGAGAGAGAGAGAGAGAGAGAGAGAGAGAGAGAGAGAGAGAGAGAGAGAGAGGAGTCTACTATGTAGATGAGACAAGAAAAGTTGATAATAGGCATGAGAGAAGAGAGATATCTCTTATTTTCGCCATTATAAGAAAGCAAAACAGCATTGTCTTCTCCCAGATCGTAAAACCTTTTCTCCTGGAAACTGATAATCGAAGATACGACACAGCATTCCAGTTTTTTTTGGGGGGGGATCGGTACTTGAAATGAGATGCAAATCAGCTTTCCAGAGAGCTGGTAACTTAATGTTTCCAGACCTTTCAAAAAGTGTTATATTTTGTTGAAATGACACGAAAGTCAGCTTCCCACAGAGCTGGTAACTTAACGTTCCAAGGCCCTTGAAAAAGTACTATATCATGTTGAGTCGGGATGTGTTTATCTCGGGGAGTGTATTCAACAGGTTCGTGTGTCCACATAACGCTGTATATTAAGGCCATAAGTTGGGGCCTGAAGCGACATAGACATCAGGAAACAAAACCCAGCCAGTCGCAGCAAACGGCCACTCCGGCGAGAGATGGACGAATATTGAGGCATAGGCGGAGGCGCCGGCTTTACCTCTTGACCCTCGGCGGTACACGACGGTACACGTCCCATGTCACACGACGGTGCACGTCCCATGTCACACGACGGTACACGTCCCACGTCACACGACGGTACACGTCCCATGTCACACGACGGTACACGTCCCATGTCACACGGCGGTACACGTCCCATGTCACACGACGGTACACGTCCCACGTCACACGACGGTACACGTCCCATATCACACGACGGTATACGTCTCGTATCACACGACGGTACACGTCCCATGTCACACGGCGGTACACGTCCCACGTCACACGACGGTACACGTCCCATGTCACACGACGGTACACGTCCCACGTCACACGACGGTATACGTGTCGTATCACACGACGGTACACGACCCTTGGACCCTTGAGCGCGACGGTATGCGACCCTTGAGCACGACCCGTGTGACCCTTGAGTACGACCCGTGTGACCCTTGAGTATTCTGGCGTGGCCTTCTTAAACCTCCTGACCCTTTGTTAAGGGCTCAGGTTAAAAATGTAAACAGAAAGCCAGGATCCCACCGTGGTCGTGCTCAGCGACTACATCTATTAAACCAATGAAGGCTCCACATTAGCATTACCATGTGGGTGACCTCAACCCATCCCCGGCTGTATTTATACCATCCCACACGTATGGCGACGTCAGGTCTCCCTTCAAGGCTTTCGAAATGGATTTTGTTGTCAGAGGAGAGTCGTGGTTCCTCGCAGGGACGTGTGAGGGAGGCCCCCGACGGTGTATAGGCTGTGGAAGGGAGCGTGGCAGTGATTCCGGGGAGGAGGAGGAGGAGGAGGTTTACCGTGGCGTATTACAGGTAGGATGAGCTGTACACGTACGGAGGACTGGAAGATTCGTGCTGCTAGAAGAACTCTCTCTCTCTCTCTCTCTCTCTCTCTCTCTCTCTCTCTCTCTCTCTCTCTCTCTCTCTCTCTCTCTCTCTCTCCAGGACCTGATGAACCTGCCTGCCTCTGAGCGGTTTCCTCTGTTAATAGCAAAAAACGGGGAAGTGACATGTTTTATTGGCTCTGAGCACAAGCGGATCTTGCCGCTGTTGTGCAGATGATGAGATCGTAAGAGGTCGGTGTATGCTCTGCATCAGCAAAGGTGTAGATTAGATACAAAGGGGAAACAGCGGGCAGGAAGGGAGAGATGTGCGAAGAATAACACATAAGTAAGTGGAGCGTCTTTTATTTTTTTTTATTTTTTATTTTTTTTTTAGAATTTATGGAGCCTGAAAGACGTGTAGATGACAGGCTGTGTAGTGGTGAGTAAATCGTCCGGGTTCAGGAACGCACACCGTGAAACTAGTACAAGGATAAGACCAGAATAGAGAATGCTCTTGGTCGATGGATTTGTGAAACTCAGTTACAGTGGAAGGGAGCGGAGGAGGTGAAGGAGGGAGGAGGAGGAAGACTATGGTGAACAATAACTTCATCATGAGCTCAGTTCTCCAGGACTGAAGAGGAATATTTGGAATGTAGAAGCAGTGTGGAGCATTGGGACGAACGTGGCTTTTCAGAAATGGTGTGCACAGAATTGAAGAGTGAAAAGGTATGGGGATAGGGAAGGGGCGATAGGAATCGAATATTGTTTTTTCTTTTTAAATTTTTTTCTTTTGTTACGTTTATAGATACTGAACTTTCTAGGAGAAATTCGTGGAGCATTAGTCCAAGAATGACTTCATTAGGAGATTTGGCGATAAAGTAATGACAGTGAGAGGTATTCACTAAAGAAAAGGGTATTGGTTTCTGTTCCTCCACGAGCAATGTAGAAGAAATCTCATTGGGTTAAATCAAATGGAATTTCTTATAAGAAACACTATGTGGCTCAAAACATCCTCAGGATCTTACATAAACCCGGTCAAACCCATGCTCAGACGAAGACACTCTCCTGTAAACCTGTTCTTCGTCTGAGATGGACAGTGAAGAAATTGATATTCAAAGAGGCGAGCGGGAATTACGTGTATCCTGATGATATTTCAGAATAATACAGTGTGTCTGTTGATTCTATTAAGTGAGTCGTTTCCTGCAGTGAACGTAGCGAAATGACCTGCCTGACCTCATGTTTCTTCAGGCCAAGCCATGGCAAAGGAGGGTCAAGGTGCCATGTATTCATTACTTGGGCTGTGATGAAGTACAGAGGTCATTTTACTCTCAGGTTTGATATATGATGAATGTATGACTGCTTAAGTTATGTCCGAGAGAGAGGATAGAAAAAAAAAGAGGGGGAGGCTAGAGGTTGTTAAGGTGGAAGAAATGTAGAGGTAAGTGAATGCTGAAACGTTTTCTGAGGGTTAATAACTCCTTGATGGCTAGAATAATCCATGACTCACTGAGCAGTATGTGATTATCATCACTAGCACCTGGACGCTCCTTGGTCTTGAAGGGAATGCGAAAGGCCGGATCTGCAGGCGAGGGGGTTGGGCTGGGTTATCCAACAGCTGCATTGATCATTAGGGAGTCTGTAAGCAATGATCAGATTATAGCATGTCTTCGATTCACCACCAGCATCGGCTGAGAACTCGAAAAAGAGAGACATATAAGATCATGGAATTGTAATTGCTCGTAACTTGATTACGGTGGATAGGTTATCCATCATCATCATCATCAGGATGATGTAAACATCACCAGTGTCTCGGGACGCAGGGTTTTATGTGGGGCACCATTGACACGTACGTGGGCCAGATGGTGCTGTACTTTAGGCGGGAGGCAGAGAGAGAGAGATTTATGAATTGCCTGACGCCTCCACCACCACCACCGCCCCCCCCCCCCCCCCCCCCCCCCCCCCCCCCCCAGCTCCTGACCACCTCCGTGTCTTAACACAGCCGCCCCAGGCCAGGAAAGACACGGCCGTGTTGTGTTGTGGTGATGTTTGTTTACGCGAGTCAGCTGATTACGTGGTGCAAGGAAGGATTTGTAACATCCCCACACTCATGTGTTTCCTCACATTTATGCGTTTATGTGTCTCTTCCTTTTATAAAGCTTTTATCGTTTCCATGACTTGTCATCTTCATTAATGTCGAAGGTTCCTTAAGAAAACTGATTTTACTGAATTTCATGGTAATTGTCATACAGTGTTAGAGGCTGGTATGTTCTCTTGGATTCAGTAAGAACTTATTTACGAGTTCAGGTCACACACACACACACACACACACACACACACACACACACCTGGGTTGGTCATGTTCGCTTACACATAAGCTGTAGAGCGTCGGGACATGGGTCGTGTGTCATTACCTTTCCAGACGCCTTAGTTTTATGCTGTCGGAAACGCCACAAGCATGCCCGAAGGCCAGAGCTTTCTCCCCCTAGTGTTTTAACCTTCTCTGCGGGTCCTTATTTACTCCTGGGCTAAAAGAAAAAAAATATGACCGACTGAGGATATGAAAAGGTTCTCACCCACTCAGAATGAAATTTGTTCAATTCAAGGCACCGTGAGGATGTGGTAAAACGTTTCGTCCAGTCAGAGAACTCGTGAGGATGTGGTAAACGTTTCGTCCAGTCAGAGAATTCGTGAGGATGTGGTTAAACGTTTCGTCCAGTCAGAGAACTCGTGAGGATGTGGTTAAACGTTTCGTCCAGTCAGAGAACTCGTGAGGATGTGGTTAAACGTTTCGTCCAGTCAGAGAACTCGTGAGGATGTGGTTAAACGTTTCGTCCAGTCAGAGAACTCGTGAGGATGTGGTAAACGTTTCGTCCAGTCGGGGGCACTCCGTGAGGATATAGCAGAATTCTTGTCCAAGCGCCTCGCTCCTGAGGACATGGCGAGGTTATAGTCTCGTCAGAGCAAAATCCTGAGGGCATAGTAGAAGACGTTTCGTCCAGACGGAGCACTCCTGAGGATGTGGTAAAAGTGTTCGTCCAGGTAGGATAACTGCTGTAGTCCATTTTTCGTCCAGACTGTGCTCAGAGGTACACATATGAAGTGTGTTTGTGTAGACCCAGACGAGATCGTTGCCTCAGTGACGCATTCGAAGTGTTGACTGAGGTTGATGGCCAGGAAAGCTTCCCAAGTGTCCCCGACGGTCTTTTAAGACAAATGTCCGTCCTTGAGTGTGTGTCATAAGAGTCATTATGACTCTCGAGTGTATGTGTGATTGTATGTCACGTTCGATGGTGATGTGTATGTGTGACTGTATGTCACGTTCGATGGTGATGTGTATGTGTGATTGTATGTCCCGTTCGATGGTGATGTGTATATGTGATTGTATGTCCCGTTCGATGGTGATGTGTATGTGTGATTGTATGTCGCGTTCGATGGTGATGTGTATGTGTGATTGTATGTCACGTTCGATGGTGATGTGTATGTGTGTTTGTCACGTCCGTTGGTGATGTGTATCTCTGTATGTTGATGTAATTACCTATTTGTAGTTACCTGCTTGAACAGTACCGAGAAGGATTTCTACACTCGTGGGTCCCCATGTCTTGAATTTTCTTTACCATCAAGTAGCTCTTGAAACGTTGGTAATACTGGCCGCATTCACAGTTTCTTTGTTCAGTCTTTTTCTCGACCATCCACTGCCCTTATACAGTGTTTCTTTGTTTTAAGTTTCTCGCCCAACGTCTTATTATGGCCTTTGGTTACTCTTGTATTGCATCTCGTGAAAAATTGTTCATTATCGACATGGTCCGACTTAGTAGAAACTCCAAGACTGTAAATTGCCCTCAGTCTCGCATTTTAAGTCGCCGCTTTTGATTCAGGTACCTTCGTAATTTCTCGTATGTGCCCCCCCCCCCCTCTCTCTCTCTCTCTCTCTCTCTCTCATTTAGATTTTTGTGCCTCTGGGTGTGGTGATCAGACGAGCCCATCGTGCAGCTCATTCACACGCACCGAGAATATCAGTGGGACCAAGACCCAACCCTGAGGCACCCTAGTCCATTTTGAAGATTCTCACTTACCTTACATCTATTGCTTCCTTCCAATATCGTAATCATCTGTTCAGTAGAGTAATCTACCACTTCTTCTTGTCTGTAGAACCAGCTCCTTAATGAGTCTCCAGAATGGGATAGTGTCAAAAGCTTTCTGACAGGCTGGAAATAAACAACAGTCTGCCTATCCATCTCTTTGAGCTACGATGAAGCTCATATGGTCATAGAAGTCAGGGAGGTTTGCAATCCATGAGGCCCTTTTCTTAAACCCGTGTCGTCTCCCAGTTGGATAGTTTCTCCTCCGCAGGTAGTCGTACATTTGTTTTCTGATGATGATTTTCCATTGATCTACCGACCACATTTGTTAATGAGACTGGCCAGTAGTTCAGCGAGATTTCACGATCGTCTTTCATAAGTACGACACTCGACCTCTTGCACGCCTGTGGTACGACACTTTCCTCAGGTGAAAACTGTCGAACTGTATTTCAAATGGTTTAAGTACCTGCTCACGTTTCTTCACTACATCTACCCCATTTACCTTATATGGGTCGCGTTGTTTTAATATGTATAGTGAAACTAGACCATAACATTTTTATCAATTTCTCTGCCTTCTAAGACTTCTCCATCTCATCTTCTGGGTGTCCTCAGCTGTGAAAAGCGCTTTTAAACTTGTCATTCGCTTCCTCACACATTTCCCCAACATCCTTAACATTTCCTCCCTCCGATTCCTTTTGCCTGATTAACTGGTCTTAAACAGACGACTTCCTCTGATGAACGTATGGAAGAGTTTCGGATTGTCCTTCTCTTTTTTTTTTTTTTTTTTTGCCATATCCACAACACTCGTCTTGAAGTTCCTCTGCTCCTTTTCCTACCTTTGCAATTCTCCATTCTTTCAATGGTCTCTCTCATATAGTGGCTGACTACAGGCAGTGTCGTCTTATAAACTCAGCCATAGCAAATCTCTTAAGTTCTTTCGCTTTATACTTTTGTCATTCTTTATTGAACTTCTTTTCTTGTCGTCGATCTCTCTCTTCTGTTTCCGTGTTGTGGTTCTCGTATTCTGACTCCTTCAGTGTAGATTCCACAGAATCCTCCTGTGTCTTGGTCTTTATTACGGTTATAGAACTCCCCTTTCCCAGTCTTTACCCTCAGGGAACTTGATGTGTTCCACGTAGCTCCCCAAGATTTATGAATCCTCTTTGCGTTCTTGTCCTCCTCTTGATCTCCCTCTTTATCCTCATCCATCATAAAGTCCCAGTCAAGAACTATATGGTTAGCCTTTATATATTGCTCTATCGTATTTCTCACGTTCTCTTTCCATGCTCTTTGTGTAAGGACAAGGTCTCACAGATGTGGTATATAAGCTCCCTGGTTGTCGTATGCATTCGGTCGTACTGCTACTGGTAATATTCTTGTTTACGTTCTAGGAACTTGTGTCTCAATGACTCTCTCTGTCCAGGTGTGTCTAGGTTTTCTGTTTATTTCCTCTAATTGAATGTGTGTGTGTGTGTGTGTGTGTGTGTGTGTGTGTGTGTGTGTGTGTGTGTGTGTGTGTGTGTGTATTATCGTAGTCAGCATTTTGATCATGTCTCTTCCCGAGTGCGTGTCGCAGATGCAGCCGTGAGGAGCGTTACTTCTGAGTACATGTCACAGGTGCGGATTTAATTATGTGTTACATCCGTGCGTGTGTGACAGGTGCGAACGTGATTAAAGGGGCTAATATTACCTGGGTGTGATGGGTTTCTGCCGGTCACGCTATGACCGTGTTTCCAGAGTCTTATATTTTATGAGTTTATGATCGCGTAGACAGATGCGAACACCTGCGCGGGTTGGTAACCCTCTGAGCACGACGGTATGACCCTTGAGCACGACGGTATGACCCTGTAGCACGACGGTATGACTTTGAGAACGGCGGTATGATCCTTGAGTACGACGATATGGTCCTTGAGTACGGTGGTGCGACCCTTGAGCACGATGATACGACCCTTGAGCACGATGGTACCACCCTTGAGCACGACGGTATGACCCTTGAGCACGACGGTATGACCCTTGAGCACGACGGTATGACCCTTGAGCACGACGGTATGACCCTTGAGCACGACGGTATGACTTTTGAGCACGGCGGTACGGAAATGTGACCCTCGAACACGACACCGCGACCCTTCAGAATGATAGGTGTCAAGTTTTGACCCGATCCTTTTTTGAAGATCACGCCATTAATACGCAAGGGTCGTCGTACCGTCGTCCATAAAGGTCGTACCGTTGTACTTAGTGATCGTACCGTCGTGCTCAAGAAGAGGTTGCCTCGACCACACTCAAAACACTGCCTCGTTACGTCAGTGTGCAAGGCAACGCTGCGTGGCGGAGTTTGTCGGTAAAACACTGGATCCTTTAGCGTGTTGCCAGTCCATTAGTGATATGTGAGGGATACATGAACGTGTGAACGAACGGTGTATATAGAGCTAGTAAAGGATCAGGCGTGTTTTATGTAGTTTTAGAGTCCAGGAAGCATATATGTAGGGTGATTCGATGTGCACACGTGGGTTGCAAGTGCAGACAGTGTGTGGACATGTACATATATACATATACCTGAGCGAATGATTTTGTGTATGGGGTGTGGATGTATATATGTGATATGTATGAAGATATATGATCAAGAACGAGTTCGTTGGGCAGGTGTATCCTGTGTGGGTGTGGCTTGTACACCAACAGTATTCCTGAATATGGCGAGTGGCTGGGTGTGTCTGGCAGGAGGGTGTAGGTGTTGGGAGTGGCTTGTAGATTATGTTAATACAAGGAGAGCATTTAGCGCTGTCTTGTAGCTTTGAGCCGGATTTATATATACATTGATTTTGTTTTTAAACTTTTGTGTGGAGGATTTTTTTTTTTTTGTGATTTATAGGGTTGTATGGGCGTGTGGTGATAGCGTTATAACCGTGGTGATGTGTTCGTGGGCTGGTGATGTTTATAAAATCTTAGTGTAGTTGTGATCTTGGTGGTTATTGAGATATGTATGCTGACGTGTTTCTTGTGATGTTATAGACGTGGTGATGTGTTCGTGGGCAGGTGATGTTTATAAAATCCTAGTGTAGTTGTGATCTTGGTGGTTATAGAGATATGTATGCTGACGTGTTTCTTGTGATGTTATAGACGTGTTGATGACGTGGTCTTGGTGATGTTGTTGGTATGGGAATGTGGTGGTACTATTGACGCTGTGGCGTCGGTTATGTGATGTTGTAGATGTGGTGGTCATTGTGAGGTGATAGATGTGTTGGTCATAGTGAGTTTTTTAAACCTAATGGCATTGTGGACTTGGATACGGTATAGTCTTAATGATGTCCTATAATCCTGGTGATGTTATAGTCCCAGTGATGTTGTGGACCTGGTGATGCTGTGGTTTTGGTGAGATTGTGGACCTCATGATGCTCTTGTCCTAGTGATGTTATGGGACCTAGTAATGCAGTGGTCATGGGGATGTTGTGGGCCTGGTGATGATGCTCTGGTCTTGGTGAGGTTGTGGACTTAGTGATGCTCTGATGCTGGTGAGGTTGTGGACCTAGTGATGTGGTTCTGGTGAGGTTGTGGGTCTAGTGATG